>NW_026870441.1:0-28331 GCF_963576545.1 Limanda limanda
CCTAACCCTTCGAAAGTCGGAGAAGCTCAAGGATGGTACCGATCGATGCGCGCTACCCCATTTAGTGGGGGTAGAGCCTACTTGCAAGTCTCTCCGACCTTCACAAAAAAAGTTATTCAAGAATATCTCTTTCTCCTATGTGCTTTCATCCCTAACCCTAACCCTAACCCTTCCGAAAGTCGGAGAAGCTCAAGGTTGGTACCGATCGATGCGCGCTACCCCATTTAGTGGGGGTAGAGCCTACTTGCAAGTCTCTCCGACCTTCACAAAAAAAGTTATTCAAGAATATCTCTTTCTCCTATGTGCTTTCATCCCTAACCCTAACCCTAACCCTTCCGAAAGTCGGAGAAGCTCAAGGATGGTACCGATCGATGCGCGCTACCCCATTTAGTGGGGGTAGAGCCTACTTGCAAGTCTCTCCGACCTTCACAAAAAAAGTTATTCAAGAATATCTCTTTCTCCTATGTGCTTTCATCCCTAACCCTAACCCTAACCCTTCCGAAAGTCGGAGAAGCTCAAGGATGGTACCGATCGATGCGCGCTACCCCATTTAGTGGGGGTAGAGCCTACTTGCAAGTCTCTCCGACCTTCACAAAAAAAGTTATTCAAGAATATCTCTTTCTCCTATGTGCTTTCATCCCTAACCCTAACCCTAACCCTTCCGAAAGTCGGAGAAGCTCAAGGATGGTACCGATCGATGCGCGCTACCCCATTTAGTGGGGGTAGAGCCTACTTGCAAGTCTCTCCGACCTTCACAAAAAAAGTTATTCAAGAATATCTCTTTCTCCTATGTGCTTTCATCCCTAACCCTAACCCTAACCCTTCCGAAAGTCGGAGAAGCTCAAGGATGGTACCGATCGATGCGCGCTACCCCATTTAGTGGGGGTAGAGCCTACTTGCAAGTCTCTCCGACCTTCACAAAAAAAGTTATTCAAGAATATCTCTTTCTCCTATGTGCTTTCATCCCTAACCCTAACCCTAACCCTTCCGAAAGTCGGAGAAGCTCAAGGATGGTACCGATCGATGCGCGCTACCCCATTTAGTGGGGGTAGAGCCTACTTGCAAGTCTCTCCGACCTTCACAAAAAAAGTTATTCAAGAATATCTCTTTCTCCTATGTGCTTTCATCCCTAACCCTAACCCTAACCCTTCCGAAAGTCGGAGAAGCTCAAGGATGGTACCGATCGATGCGCGCTACCCCATTTAGTGGGGGTAGAGCCTACTTGCAAGTCTCTCCGACCTTCACAAAAAAAGTTATTCAAGAATATCTCTTTCTCCTATGTGCTTTCATCCCTAACCCTAACCCTAACCCTTCCGAAAGTCGGAGAAGCTCAAGGATGGTACCGATCGATGCGCGCTACCCCATTTAGTGGGGGTAGAGCCTACTTGCAAGTCTCTCCGACCTTCACAAAAAAAGTTATTCAAGAATATCTCTTTCTCCTATGTGCTTTCATCCCTAACCCTAACCCTAACCCTTCCGAAAGTCGGAGAAGCTCAAGGATGGTACCGATCGATGCGCGCAACCCCATTTAGTGGGGGTAGAGCCTACTTGCAAGTCTCTCCGACCTTCACAAAAAAAGTTATTCAAGAATATCTCCTCAGATTTGGGGGAATTTCGTCGGTCGACCTCTTCCGAAGGTCGTACAAGCTCGGGGATGGTACCAATCGATCCGCAGGACCCAAATTAGTCCAGATGCAACCACTTTCCAAGTCTCTCCGACCTTCACAAAAAAAGTTATTCAAGAATATCTCTTTCTCCTATGTGCTTTCATCCCTAACCCTAACCCTAACCCTTCCGAAAGTCGGAGAAGCTCAAGGATGGTACCGATCGATGCGCGCTACCCCATTTAGTGGGGGTAGAGCCTACTTGCAAGTCTCTCCGACCTTCACAAAAAAAGTTATTCAAGAATATCTCTTTCTCCTATGTGCTTTCATCCCTAACCCTAACCCTAACCCTTCCGAAAGTCGGAGAAGCTCAAGGATGGTACCGATCGATGCGCGCTACCCCATTTAGTGGGGGTAGAGCCTACTTGCAAGTCTCTCCGACCTTCACAAAAAAAGTTATTCAAGAATATCTCTTTCTCCTATGTGCTTTCATCCCTAACCCTAACCCTAACCCTTCCGAAAGTCGGAGAAGCTCAAGGATGGTACCGATCGATGCGCGCTACCCCATTTAGTGGGGGTAGAGCCTACTTGCAAGTCTCTCCGACCTTCACAAAAAAAGTTATTCAAGAATATCTCTTTCTCCTATGTGCTTTCATCCCTAACCCTAACCCTAACCCTTCCGAAAGTCGGAGAAGCTCAAGGATGGTACCGATCGATGCGCGCTACCCCATTTAGTGGGGGTAGAGCCTACTTGCAAGTCTCTCCGACCTTCACAAAAAAAGTTATTCAAGAATATCTCCTCAGATTTGGGGGAATTTCGTCGGTCGACCTCTTCCGAAGGTCGTACAAGCTCGGGATGGTACCAACGATCTGCAGGACCCAAATTAGTCCAGATGCAACCACTTTCCAAGTCTCTCCGACCTTCACAAAAAAAGTTATTCAAGAATATCTCTTTCTCCTATGTGCTTTCATCCCTAACCCTAACCCTAACCCTTCCGAAAGTCGGAGAAAGCTCAAGGATGGTACCGATCGATGCGCGCTACCCCATTTAGTGGGGGTAGAGCCTACTTGCAAGTCTCTCCGACCTTCACAAAAAAAGTTATTCAAGAATATCTCCTCAGATTTGGGGGAATTTCGTCGGTCGACCTCTTCCGAAGGTCGTACAAGCTCGGGGATGGTACCAATCGATCCGCAGGACCCAAATTAGTCCAGATGCAACCACTTTCCAAGTCTCTCCGACCTTCACAAAAAAAGTTATTCAAGAATATCTCTTTCTCCTATGTGCTTTCATCCCTAACCCTAACCCTAACCCTTCCAAAGTCGGAGAAGCTCAAGGATGGTACCGATCGATGCGCGCTACCCCATTTAGTGGGGGTAGAGCCTACTTGCAAGTCTCTCCGACCTTCACAAAAAAAGTTATTCAAGAATATCTCTTTCTCCTATGTGCTTTCATCCCTAACCCTAACCCTAACCCTTCCGAAAGTCGGAGAAGCTCAAGGATGGTACCGATCGATGCGCGCTACTCCATTTAGTGGGGGTAGAGCCTACTTGCAAGTCTCTCCGACCTTCACAAAAAAAGTTATTCAAGAATATCTCTTTCTCCTATGTGCTTTCATCCCTAACCCTAACCCTAACCCTTCCGAAAGTCGGAGAAGCTCAAGGATGGTACCGATCGATGCGCGCTACCCCATTTAGTGGGGGTAGAGCCTACTTGCAAGTCTCTCCGACCTTCACAAAAAAAGTTATTCAAGAATATCTCTTTCTCCTATGTGCTTTCATCCCTAACCCTAACCCTAACCCTTCCGAAAGTCGGAGAAGCTCAAGGATGGTACCGATCGATGCGCGCTACCCCTATTTAGTGGGGGTAGAGCCTACTTGCAAGTCTCTCCGACCTTCACAAAAAAAGTTATTCAAGAATATCTCTTTCTCCTATGTGCTTTCATCCCTAACCCTAACCCTAACCCTTCCGAAAGTCGGAGAAGCTCAAGGATGGTACCGATCGATGCGCGCTACCCCATTTAGTGGGGGTAGAGCCTACTTGCAAGTCTCTCCGACCTTCACAAAAAAAGTTATTCAAGAATATCTCCTCAGATTTGGGGGAATTTCGTCGGTCGACCTATTCCGAAGGTCGTACAAGCTCGGGGATGGTACCAATCGATCCGCAGGACCCAAATTAGTCCAGATGCAACCACTTTCCAAGTCTCTCCGACCTTCACAAAAAAAGTTATTCAAGAATATCTCTTTCTCCTATGTGCTTTCATCCCTAACCCTAACCCTAACCCTTCCGAAAGTCGGAGAAGCTCAAGGATGGTACCGATCGATGCGCGCTACCCCATTTAGTGGGGGTAGAGCCTACTTGCAAGTCTCTCCGACCTTCACAAAAAAAGTTATTCAAGAATATCTCCTCAGATTTGGGGGAATTTCGTCGGTCGACCTCTTCCGAAGGTCGTACAAGCTCGGGGATGGTACCAATCGATCCGCAGGACCCAAATTAGTCCAGATGCAACCACTTTCCAAGTCTCTCCGACCTTCACAAAAAAAGTTATTCAAGAATATCTCTTTCTCCTATGTGCTTTCATCCCTAACCCTAACCCTAACCCTTCCGAAAGTCGGAGAAGCTCAAGGATGGTACCGATCGATGCGCGCTACCCCATTTAGTGGGGGTAGAGCCTACTTGCAAGTCTCTCCGACCTTCACAAAAAAAGTTATTCAAGAATATCTCTTTCTCCTATGTGCTTTCATCCCTAACCCTAACCCTAACCCTTCCGAAAGTCGGAGAAGCTCAAGGATGGTACCGATCGATGCGCGCTACCCCATTTAGTGGGGGTAGAGCCTACTTGCAAGTCTCTCCGACCTTCACAAAAAAAGTTATTCAAGAATATCTCTTTCTCCTATGTGCTTTCATCCCTAACCCTAACCCTAACCCTTCCGAAAGTCGGAGAAGCTCAAGGATGGTACTGATCGATGCGCGCTACCCCATTTAGTGGGGGTAGAGCCTACTTGCAAGTCTCTCCGACCTTCACAAAAAAAGTTATTCAAGAATATCTCTTTCTCCTATGTGCTTTCATCCCTAACCCTAACCCTAACCCTTCCGAAAGTCGGAGAAGCTCAAGGATGGTACCGATCGATGCGCGCTACCCCATTTAGTGGGGGTAGAGCCTACTTGCAAGTCTCTCCGACCTTCACAAAAAAAGTTATTCAAGAATATCTCTTTCTCCTATGTGCTTTCATCCCTAACCCTAACCCTTCCGAAAGTCGGAGAAGCTCAAGGATGGTACCGATCGATGCGCGCAACCCCATTTAGTGGGGGTAGAGCCTACTTGCAAGTCTCTCCGACCTTCACAAAAAAAGTTATTCAAGAATATCTCCTCAGATTTGGGGGAATTTCGTCGGTCGACCTCTTCCGAAGGTCGTACAAGCTCGGGGATGGTACCAATCGATCCGCAGGACCCAAATTAGTCCAGATGCAACCACTTTCCAAGTCTCTCCGACCTTCACAAAAAAAGTTATTCAAGAATATCTCTTTCTCCTATGTGCTTTCATCCCTAACCCTAACCCTAACCCTTCCGAAAGTCGGAGAAGCTCAAGGATGGTACCGATCGATGCGCGCTACCCCATTTAGTGGGGGTAGAGCCTACTTGCAAGTCTCTCCGACCTTCACAAAAAAAGTTATTCAAGAATATCTCTTTCTCCTATGTGCTTTCATCCCTAACCCTAACCCTAACCCTTCCGAAAGTCGGAGAAGCTCAAGGATGGTACCGATCGATGCGCGCTACCCCATTTAGTGGGGGTAGAGCCTACTTGCAAGTCTCTCCGACCTTCACAAAAAAAGTTATTCAAGAATATCTCTTTCTCCTATGTGCTTTCATCCCTAACCCTAACCCTAACCCTTCCGAAAGTCGGAGAAGCTCAAGGATGGTACCGATCGATGCGCGCTACCCCATTTAGTGGGGGTAGAGCCTACTTGCAAGTCTCTCCGACCTTCACAAAAAAAGTTATTCAAGAATATCTCTTTCTCCTATGTGCTTTCATCCCTAACCCTAACCCTAACCCTTCCGAAAGTCGGAGAAGCTCAAGGATGGTACCGATCGATGCGCGCTACCCCATTTAGTGGGGGTAGAGCCTACTTGCAAGTCTCTCCGACCTTCACAAAAAAAGTTATTCAAGAATATCTCTTTCTCCTATGTGCTTTCATCCCTAACCCTAACCCTAACCCTTCCGAAAGTCGGAGAAGCTCAAGGATGGTACCGATCGATGCGCGCAACCCCATTTAGTGGGGGTAGAGCCTACTTGCAAGTCTCTCCGACCTTCACAAAAAAAGTAATTCAAGAATATCTCCTCAGATTTGGGGGAATTTCGTCGGTCGACCTCTTCCGAAGGTCGTACAAGCTCGGGGATGGTACCAATCGATCCGCAGGACCCAAATTAGTCCAGATGCAACCACTTTCCAAGTCTCTCCGACCTTCACAAAAAAAGTTATTCAAGAATATCTCTTTCTCCTATGTGCTTTCATCCCTAACCCTAACCCTAACCCTTCCGAAAGTCGGAGAAGCTCAAGGATGGTACCGATCGATGCGCGCTACCCCATTTAGTGGGGGTAGAGCCTACTTGCAAGTCTCTCCGACCTTCACAAAAAAAGTTATTCAAGAATATCTCTTTCTCCTATGTGCTTTCATCCCTAACCCTAACCCTAACCCTTCCGAAAGTCGGAGAAGCTCAAGGATGGTACCGATCGATGCGCGCTACCCCATTTAGTGGGGGTAGAGCCTACTTGCAAGTCTCTCCGACCTTCACAAAAAAAGTTATTCAAGAATATCTCTTTCTCCTATGTGCTTTCATCCCTAACCCTAACCCTAACCCTTCCGAAAGTCGGAGAAGCTCAAGGATGGTACCGATCGATGCGCGCTACCCTATTTAGTGGGGGTAGAGCCTACTTGCAAGTCTCTCCGACCTTCACAAAAAAAGTTATTCAAGAATATCTCTTTCTCCTATGTGCTTTCATCCCTAACCCTAACCCTAACCCTTCCGAAAGTCGGAGAAGCTCAAGGATGGTACCGATCGATGCGCGCTACCCCATTTAGTGGGGGTAGAGCCTACTTGCAAGTCTCTCCGACCTTCACAAAAAAAGTTATTCAAGAATATCTCTTTCTCCTATGTGCTTTCATCCCTAACCCTAACCCTAACCCTTCCGAAAGTCGGAGAAGCTCAAGGATGGTACCGATCGATGTGCGCTACCCCATTTAGTGGGGGTAGAGCCTACTTGCAAGTCTCTCCGACCTTCACAAAAAAAGTTATTCAAGAATATCTCCTCAGATTTGGGGGAATTTCGTCGGTCGACCTCTTCCGAAGGTCGTACAAGCTCGGGGATGGTACCAATCGATCCGCAGGACCCAAATTAGTCCAGATGCAACCACTTTCCAAGTCTCTCCGACCTTCACAAAAAAAGTTATTCAAGAATATCTCTTTCTCCTATGTGCTTTCATCCCTAACCCTAACCCTAACCCTTCCGAAAGTCGGAGAAGCTCAAGGATGGTACCGATCGATGCGCGCTACCCTATTTAGTGGGGGTAGAGCCTACTTGCAAGTCTCTCCGACCTTCACAAAAAAAGTTATTCAAGAATATCTCTTTCTCCTATGTGCTTTCATCCCTAACCCTAACCCTAACCCTTCCGAAAGTCGGAGAAGCTCAAGGATGGTACCGATCGATGTGCGCTACCCCATTTAGTGGGGGTAGAGCCTACTTGCAAGTCTCTCCGACCTTCACAAAAAAAGTTATTCAAGAATATCTCTTTCTCCTATGTGCTTTCATCCCTAACCCTAACCCTAACCCTTCCGAAAGTCGGAGAAGCTCAAGGATGGTACCGATCGATGTGCGCTACCCCATTTAGTGGGGGTAGAGCCTACTTGCAAGTCTCTCCGACCTTCACAAAAAAAGTTATTCAAGAATATCTCTTTCTCCTATGTGCTTTCATCCCTAACCCTAACCCTAACCCTTCCGAAAGTCGGAGAAGCTCAAGGATGGTACCGATCGATGCGCGCAACCCCATTTAGTGGGGGTAGAGCCTACTTGCAAGTCTCTCCGACCTTCACAAAAAAAGTTATTCAAGAATATCTCCTCAGATTTGGGGGAATTTCGTCGGTCGACCTCTTCCGAAGGTCGTACAAGCTCGGGGATGGTACCAATCGATCCGCAGGACCCAAATTAGTCCAGATGCAACCACTTTCCAAGTCTCTCCGACCTTCACAAAAAAAGTTATTCAAGAATATCTCTTTCTCCTATGTGCTTTCATCCCTAACCCTAACCCTAACCCTTCCGAAAGTCGGAGAAGCTCAAGGATGGTACCGATCGATGCGCGCTACCCCATTTAGTGGGGGTAGAGCCTACTTGCAAGTCTCTCCGACCTTCACAAAAAAAGTTATTCAAGAATATCTCTTTCTCCTATGTGCTTTCATCCCTAACCCTAACCCTAACCCTTCCGAAAGTCGGAGAAGCTCAAGGATGGTACCGATCGATGCGCGCTACCCCATTTAGTGGGGGTAGAGCCTACTTGCAAGTCTCTCCGACCTTCACAAAAAAAGTTATTCAAGAATATCTCTTTCTCCTATGTGCTTTCATCCCTAACCCTAACCCTAACCCTTCCGAAAGTCGGAGAAGCTCAAGGATGGTACCGATCGATGCGCGCTACCCCATTTAGTGGGGGTAGAGCCTACTTGCAAGTCTCTCCGACCTTCACAAAAAAGTTATTCAAGAATATCTCTTTCTCCTATGTGCTTTCATCCCTAACCCTAACCCTAACCCTTCCGAAAGTCGGAGAAGCTCAAGGATGGTACCGATCGATGCGCGCTACCCCATTTAGTGGGGGTAGAGCCTACTTGCAAGTCTCTCCGACCTTCACAAAAAAAGTTATTCAAGAATATCTCTTTCTCCTATGTGCTTTCATCCCTAACCCTAACCCTAACCCTTCCGAAAGTCGGAGAAGCTCAAGGATGGTACCGATCGATGCGCGCTACCCCATTTAGTGGGGGTAGAGCCTACTTGCAAGTCTCTCCGACCTTCACAAAAAAAGTTATTCAAGAATATCTCTTTCTCCTATGTGCTTTCATCCCTAACCCTAACCCTAACCCTTCCGAAAGTCGGAGAAGCTCAAGGATGGTACCGATCGATGCGCGCTACCCCATTTAGTGGGGGTAGAGCCTACTTGCAAGTCTCTCCGACCTTCACAAAAAAAGTTATTCAAGAATATCTCTTTCTCCTATGTGCTTTCATCCCTAACCCTAACCCTAACCTTTCCGAAAGTCGGAGAAGCTCAAGGATGGTACCGATCGATGCGCGCTACCCCATTTAGTGGGGGTAGAGCCTACTTGCAAGTCTCTCCGACCTTCACAAAAAAAGTTATTCAAGAATATCTCTTTCTCCTATGTGCTTTCATCCCTAACCCTAACCCTAACCCTTCCGAAAGTCGGAGAAGCTCAAGGATGGTACCGATCGATGCGCGCTACCCTATTTAGTGGGGGTAGAGCCTACTTGCAAGTCTCTCCGACCTTCACAAAAAAAGTTATTCAAGAATATCTCTTTCTCCTATGTGCTTTCATCCCTAACCCTAACCCTAACCCTTCCGAAAGTCGGAGAAGCTCAAGGATGGTACCGATCGATGCGCGCTACCCCATTTAGTGGGGGTAGAGCCTACTTGCAAGTCTCTCCGACCTTCACAAAAAAAGTTATTCAAGAATATCTCTTTCTCCTATGTGCTTTCATCCCTAACCCTAACCCTAACCCTTCCGAAAGTCGGAGAAGCTCAAGGATGGTACCGATCGATGCGCGCAACCCCATTTAGTGGGGGTAGAGCCTACTTGCAAGTCTCTCCGACCTTCACAAAAAAAGTTATTCAAGAATATCTCCTCAGATTTGGGGGAATTTCGTCGGTCGACCTCTTCCGAAGGTCGTACAAGCTCGGGGATGGTACCAATCGATCCGCAGGACCCAAATTAGTCCAGATGCAACCACTTTCCAAGTCTCTCCGACCTTCACAAAAAAAGTTATTCAAGAATATCTCTTTCTCCTATGTGCTTTCATCCCTAACCCTAACCCTAACCCTTCCGAAAGTCGGAGAAGCTCAAGGATGGTACCGATCGATGCGCGCTACCCCATTTAGTGGGGGTAGAGCCTACTTGCAAGTCTCTCCGACCTTCACAAAAAAAGTTATTCAAGAATATCTCTTTCTCCTATGTGCTTTCATCCCTAACCCTAACCCTAACCCTTCCGAAAGTCGGAGAAGCTCAAGGATGGTACCGATCGATGCGCGCTACCCCATTTAGTGGGGGTAGAGCCTACTTGCAAGTCTCTCCGACCTTCACAAAAAAAGTTATTCAAGAATATCTCTTTCTCCTATGTGCTTTCATCCCTAACCCTAACCCTAACCCTTCCGAAAGTCGGAGAAGCTCAAGGATGGTACCGATCGATGCGCGCTACCCCATTTAGTGGGGGTAGAGCCTACTTGCAAGTCTCTCCGACCTTCACAAAAAAAGTTATTCAAGAATATCTCTTTCTCCTATGTGCTTTCATCCCTAACCCTAACCCTAACCCTTCCGAAAGTCGGAGAAGCTCAAGGATGGTACCGATCGATGCGCGCTACCCCATTTAGTGGGGGTAGAGCCTACTTGCAAGTCTCTCCGACCTTCACAAAAAAAGTTATTCAAGAATATCTCCTCAGATTTGGGGGAATTTCGTCGGTCGACCTCTTCCGAAGGTCGTACAAGCTCGGGGATGGTACCAATCGATCTGCAGGACCCAAATTAGTCCAGATGCAACCACTTTCCAAGTCTCTCCGACCTTCACAAAAAAAGTTATTCAAGAATATCTCTTTCTCCTATGTGCTTTCATCCCTAACCCTAACCCTAACCCTTCCGAAAGTCGGAAAAGCTCAAGAATGGTACCGATCGATGCGCGCTACCCCATTTAGTGGGGGTAGAGCCTACTTGCAAGTCTCTCCGACCTTCACAAAAAAAGTTATTCAAGAATATCTCCTCAGATTTGGGGGAATTTCGTCGGTCGACCTCTTCCGAAGGTCGTACAAGCTCGGGGATGGTACCAATCGATCCGCAGGACCCAAATTAGTCCAGATGCAACCACTTTCCAAGTCTCTCCGACCTTCACAAAAAAAGTTATTCAAGAATATCTCTTTCTCCTATGTGCTTTCATCCCTAACCCTAACCCTAACCCTTCCAAAAGTCGGAGAAGCTCAAGGATGGTACCGATCGATGCGCGCTACCCCATTTAGTGGGGGTAGAGCCTACTTGCAAGTCTCTCCGACCTTCACAAAAAAAGTTATTCAAGAATATCTCTTTCTCCTATGTGCTTTCATCCCTAACCCTAACCCTAACCCTTCCGAAAGTCGGAGAAGCTCAAGGATGGTACCGATCGATGCGCGCTACTCCATTTAGTGGGGGTAGAGCCTACTTGCAAGTCTCTCCGACCTTCACAAAAAAAGTTATTCAAGAATATCTCTTTCTCCTATGTGCTTTCATCCCTAACCCTAACCCTAACCCTTCCGAAAGTCGGAGAAGCTCAAGGATGGTACCGATCGATGCGCGCTACCCCATTTAGTGGGGGTAGAGCCTACTTGCAAGTCTCTCCGACCTTCACAAAAAAAGTTATTCAAGAATATCTCTTTCTCCTATGTGCTTTCATCCCTAACCCTAACCCTAACCCTTCCGAAAGTCGGAGAAGCTCAAGGATGGTACCGATCGATGCGCGCTACCCTATTTAGTGGGGGTAGAGCCTACTTGCAAGTCTCTCCGACCTTCACAAAAAAAGTTATTCAAGAATATCTCTTTCTCCTATGTGCTTTCATCCCTAACCCTAACCCTAACCCTTCCGAAAGTCGGAGAAGCTCAAGGATGGTACCGATCGATGCGCGCTACCCCATTTAGTGGGGGTAGAGCCTACTTGCAAGTCTCTCCGACCTTCACAAAAAAAGTTATTCAAGAATATCTCCTCAGATTTGGGGGAATTTCGTCGGTCGACCTCTTCCGAAGGTCGTACAAGCTCGGGGATGGTACCAATCGATCCGCAGGACCCAAATTAGTCCAGATGCAACCACTTTCCAAGTCTCTCCGACCTTCACAAAAAAAGTTATTCAAGAATATCTCTTTCTCCTATGTGCTTTCATCCCTAACCCTAACCCTAACCCTTCCGAAAGTCGGAGAAGCTCAAGGATGGTACCGATCGATGCGCGCTACCCCATTTAGTGGGGGTAGAGCCTACTTGCAAGTCTCTCCGACCTTCACAAAAAAAGTTATTCAAGAATATCTCCTCAGATTTGGGGGAATTTCGTCGGTCGACCTCTTCCGAAGGTCGTACAAGCTCGGGGATGGTACCAATCGATCCGCAGGACCCAAATTAGTCCAGATGCAACCACTTTCCAAGTCTCTCCGACCTTCACAAAAAAAGTTATTCAAGAATATCTCTTTCTCCTATGTGCTTTCATCCCTAACCCTAACCCTAACCCTTCCGAAAGTCGGAGAAGCTCAAGGATGGTACCGATCGATGCGCGCTACCCCATTTAGTGGGGGTAGAGCCTACTTGCAAGTCTCTCCGACCTTCACAAAAAAAGTTATTCAAGAATATCTCTTTCTCCTATGTGCTTTCATCCCTAACCCTAACCCTAACCCTTCCGAAAGTCGGAGAAGCTCAAGGATGGTACCGATCGATGCGCGCTACCCCATTTAGTGGGGGTAGAGCCTACTTGCAAGTCTCTCCGACCTTCACAAAAAAAGTTATTCAAGAATATCTCTTTCTCCTATGTGCTTTTATCCCTAACCCTAACCCTAACCCTTCCGAAAGTCGGAGAAGCTCAAGGATGGTACTGATCGATGCGCGCTACCCCATTTAGTGGGGGTAGAGCCTACTTGCAAGTCTCTCCGACCTTCACAAAAAAAGTTATTCAAGAATATCTCTTTCTCCTATGTGCTTTCATCCCTAACCCTAACCCTAACCCTTCCGAAAGTCGGAGAAGCTCAAGGATGGTACCGATCGATGCGCGCTACCCCATTTAGTGGGGGTAGAGCCTACTTGCAAGTCTCTCCGACCTTCACAAAAAAAGTTATTCAAGAATATCTCTTTCTCCTATGTGCTTTCATCCCTAACCCTAACCCTTCCGAAAGTCGGAGAAGCTCAAGGATGGTACCGATCGATGCGCGCAACCCCATTTAGTGGGGGTAGAGCCTACTTGCAAGTCTCTCCGACCTTCACAAAAAAAGTTATTCAAGAATATCTCCTCAGATTTGGGGGAATTTCGTCGGTCGACCTCTTCCGAAGGTCGTACAAGCTCGGGGATGGTACCAATCGATCCGCAGGACCCAAATTAGTCCAGATGCAACCACTTTCCAAGTCTCTCCGACCTTCACAAAAAAAGTTATTCAAGAATATCTCTTTCTCCTATGTGCTTTCATCCCTAACCCTAACCCTAACCCTTCCGAAAGTCGGAGAAGCTCAAGGATGGTACCGATCGATGCGCGCTACCCCATTTAGTGGGGGTAGAGCCTACTTGCAAGTCTCTCCGACCTTCACAAAAAAAGTTATTCAAGAATATCTCTTTCTCCTATGTGCTTTCATCCCTAACCCTAACCCTAACCCTTCCGAAAGTCGGAGAAGCTCAAGGATGGTACCGATCGATGCGCGCTACCCCATTTAGTGGGGGTAGAGCCTACTTGCAAGTCTCTCCGACCTTCACAAAAAAAGTTATTCAAGAATATCTCTTTCTCCTATGTGCTTTCATCCCTAACCCTAACCCTAACCCTTCCGAAAGTCGGAGAAGCTCAAGGATGGTACCGATCGATGCGCGCTACCCCATTTAGTGGGGGTAGAGCCTACTTGCAAGTCTCTCCGACCTTCACAAAAAAAGTTATTCAAGAATATCTCTTTCTCCTATGTGCTTTCATCCCTAACCCTAACCCTAACCCTTCCGAAAGTCGGAGAAGCTCAAGGATGGTACCGATCGATGCGCGCTACCCCATTTAGTGGGGGTAGAGCCTACTTGCAAGTCTCTCCGACCTTCACAAAAAAAGTTATTCAAGAATATCTCTTTCTCCTATGTGCTTTCATCCCTAACCCTAACCCTAACCCTTCCGAAAGTCGGAGAAGCTCAAGGATGGTACCGATCGATGCGCGCAACCCCATTTAGTGGGGGTAGAGCCTACTTGCAAGTCTCTCCGACCTTCACAAAAAAAGTAATTCAAGAATATCTCCTCAGATTTGGGGGAATTTCGTCGGTCGACCTCTTCCGAAGGTCGTACAAGCTCGGGGATGGTACCAATCGATCCGCAGGACCCAAATTAGTCCAGATGCAACCACTTTCCAAGTCTCTCCGACCTTCACAAAAAAAGTTATTCAAGAATATCTCTTTCTCCTATGTGCTTTCATCCCTAACCCTAACCCTAACCCTTCCGAAAGTCGGAGAAGCTCAAGGATGGTACCGATCGATGCGCGCTACCCCATTTAGTGGGGGTAGAGCCTACTTGCAAGTCTCTCCGACCTTCACAAAAAAAGTTATTCAAGAATATCTCTTTCTCCTATGTGCTTTCATCCCTAACCCTAACCCTAACCCTTCCGAAAGTCGGAGAAGCTCAAGGATGGTACCGATCGATGCGCGCTACCCCATTTAGTGGGGGTAGAGCCTACTTGCAAGTCTCTCCGACCTTCACAAAAAAAGTTATTCAAGAATATCTCTTTCTCCTATGTGCTTTCATCCCTAACCCTAACCCTAACCCTTCCGAAAGTCGGAGAAGCTCAAGGATGGTACCGATCGATGCGCGCTACCCTATTTAGTGGGGGTAGAGCCTACTTGCAAGTCTCTCCGACCTTCACAAAAAAAGTTATTCAAGAATATCTCTTTCTCCTATGTGCTTTCATCCCTAACCCTAACCCTAACCCTTCCGAAAGTCGGAGAAGCTCAAGGATGGTACCGATCGATGCGCGCTACCCCATTTAGTGGGGGTAGAGCCTACTTGCAAGTCTCTCCGACCTTCACAAAAAAAGTTATTCAAGAATATCTCTTTCTCCTATGTGCTTTCATCCCTAACCCTAACCCTAACCCTTCCGAAAGTCGGAGAAGCTCAAGGATGGTACCGATCGATGTGCGCTACCCCATTTAGTGGGGGTAGAGCCTACTTGCAAGTCTCTCCGACCTTCACAAAAAAAGTTATTCAAGAATATCTCCTCAGATTTGGGGGAATTTCGTCGGTCGACCTCTTCCGAAGGTCGTACAAGCTCGGGGATGGTACCAATCGATCCGCAGGACCCAAATTAGTCCAGATGCAACCACTTTCCAAGTCTCTCCGACCTTCACAAAAAAAGTTATTCAAGAATATCTCTTTCTCCTATGTGCTTTCATCCCTAACCCTAACCCTAACCCTTCCGAAAGTCGGAGAAGCTCAAGGATGGTACCGATCGATGCGCGCTACCCTATTTAGTGGGGGTAGAGCCTACTTGCAAGTCTCTCCGACCTTCACAAAAAAAGTTATTCAAGAATATCTCTTTCTCCTATGTGCTTTCATCCCTAACCCTAACCCTAACCCTTCCGAAAGTCGGAGAAGCTCAAGGATGGTACCGATCGATGTGCGCTACCCCATTTAGTGGGGGTAGAGCCTACTTGCAAGTCTCTCCGACCTTCACAAAAAAAGTTATTCAAGAATATCTCTTTCTCCTATGTGCTTTCATCCCTAACCCTAACCCTAACCCTTCCGAAAGTCGGAGAAGCTCAAGGATGGTACCGATCGATGTGCGCTACCCCATTTAGTGGGGGTAGAGCCTACTTGCAAGTCTCTCCGACCTTCACAAAAAAAGTTATTCAAGAATATCTCTTTCTCCTATGTGCTTTCATCCCTAACCCTAACCCTAACCCTTCCGAAAGTCGGAGAAGCTCAAGGATGGTACCGATCGATGCGCGCAACCCCATTTAGTGGGGGTAGAGCCTACTTGCAAGTCTCTCCGACCTTCACAAAAAAAGTTATTCAAGAATATCTCCTCAGATTTGGGGGAATTTCGTCGGTCGACCTCTTCCGAAGGTCGTACAAGCTCGGGGATGGTACCAATCGATCCGCAGGACCCAAATTAGTCCAGATGCAACCACTTTCCAAGTCTCTCCGACCTTCACAAAAAAAGTTATTCAAGAATATCTCTTTCTCCTATGTGCTTTCATCCCTAACCCTAACCCTAACCCTTCCGAAAGTCGGAGAAGCTCAAGGATGGTACCGATCGATGCGCGCTACCCCATTTAGTGGGGGTAGAGCCTACTTGCAAGTCTCTCCGACCTTCACAAAAAAAGTTATTCAAGAATATCTCTTTCTCCTATGTGCTTTCATCCCTAACCCTAACCCTAACCCTTCCGAAAGTCGGAGAAGCTCAAGGATGGTACCGATCGATGCGCGCTACCCCATTTAGTGGGGGTAGAGCCTACTTGCAAGTCTCTCCGACCTTCACAAAAAAAGTTATTCAAGAATATCTCTTTCTCCTATGTGCTTTCATCCCTAACCCTAACCCTAACCCTTCCGAAAGTCGGAGAAGCTCAAGGATGGTACCGATCGATGCGCGCTACCCCATTTAGTGGGGGTAGAGCCTACTTGCAAGTCTCTCCGACCTTCACAAAAAAGTTATTCAAGAATATCTCTTTCTCCTATGTGCTTTCATCCCTAACCCTAACCCTAACCCTTCCGAAAGTCGGAGAAGCTCAAGGATGGTACCGATCGATGCGCGCTACCCCATTTAGTGGGGGTAGAGCCTACTTGCAAGTCTCTCCGACCTTCACAAAAAAAGTTATTCAAGAATATCTCTTTCTCCTATGTGCTTTCATCCCTAACCCTAACCCTAACCCTTCCGAAAGTCGGAGAAGCTCAAGGATGGTACCGATCGATGCGCGCTACCCCATTTAGTGGGGGTAGAGCCTACTTGCAAGTCTCTCCGACCTTCACAAAAAAAGTTATTCAAGAATATCTCTTTCTCCTATGTGCTTTCATCCCTAACCCTAACCCTAACCCTTCCGAAAGTCGGAGAAGCTCAAGGATGGTACCGATCGATGCGCGCTACCCCATTTAGTGGGGGTAGAGCCTACTTGCAAGTCTCTCCGACCTTCACAAAAAAAGTTATTCAAGAATATCTCTTTCTCCTATGTGCTTTCATCCCTAACCCTAACCCTAACCTTTCCGAAAGTCGGAGAAGCTCAAGGATGGTACCGATCGATGCGCGCTACCCCATTTAGTGGGGGTAGAGCCTACTTGCAAGTCTCTCCGACCTTCACAAAAAAAGTTATTCAAGAATATCTCTTTCTCCTATGTGCTTTCATCCCTAACCCTAACCCTAACCCTTCCGAAAGTCGGAGAAGCTCAAGGATGGTACCGATCGATGCGCGCTACCCTATTTAGTGGGGGTAGAGCCTACTTGCAAGTCTCTCCGACCTTCACAAAAAAAGTTATTCAAGAATATCTCTTTCTCCTATGTGCTTTCATCCCTAACCCTAACCCTAACCCTTCCGAAAGTCGGAGAAGCTCAAGGATGGTACCGATCGATGCGCGCTACCCCATTTAGTGGGGGTAGAGCCTACTTGCAAGTCTCTCCGACCTTCACAAAAAAAGTTATTCAAGAATATCTCTTTCTCCTATGTGCTTTCATCCCTAACCCTAACCCTAACCCTTCCGAAAGTCGGAGAAGCTCAAGGATGGTACCGATCGATGTGCGCTACCCCATTTAGTGGGGGTAGAGCCTACTTGCAAGTCTCTCCGACCTTCACAAAAAAAGTTATTCAAGAATATCTCCTCAGATTTGGGGGAATTTCGTCGGTCGACCTCTTCCGAAGGTCGTACAAGCTCGGGGATGGTACCAATCGATCCGCAGGACCCAAATTAGTCCAGATGCAACCACTTTCCAAGTCTCTCCGACCTTCACAAAAAAAGTTATTCAAGAATATCTCTTTCTCCTATGTGCTTTCATCCCTAACCCTAACCCTAACCCTTCCGAAAGTCGGAGAAGCTCAAGGATGGTACCGATCGATGCGCGCTACCCTATTTAGTGGGGGTAGAGCCTACTTGCAAGTCTCTCCGACCTTCACAAAAAAAGTTATTCAAGAATATCTCTTTCTCCTATGTGCTTTCATCCCTAACCCTAACCCTAACCCTTCCGAAAGTCGGAGAAGCTCAAGGATGGTACCGATCGATGTGCGCTACCCCATTTAGTGGGGGTAAAGCCTACTTGCAAGTCTCTCCGACCTTCACAAAAAAAGTTATTCAAGAATATCTCTTTCTCCTATGTGCTTTCATCCCTAACCCTAACCCTAACCCTTCCGAAAGTCGGAGAAGCTCAAGGATGGTACCGATCGATGTGCGCTACCCCATTTAGTGGGGGTAGAGCCTACTTGCAAGTCTCTCCGACCTTCACAAAAAAAGTTATTCAAGAATATCTCTTTCTCCTATGTGCTTTCATCCCTAACCCTAACCCTAACCCTTCCGAAAGTCGGAGAAGCTCAAGGATGGTACCGATCGATGCGCGCAACCCCATTTAGTGGGGGTAGAGCCTACTTGCAAGTCTCTCCGACCTTCACAAAAAAAGTTATTCAAGAATATCTCCTCAGATTTGGGGGAATTTCGTCGGTCGACCTCTTCCGAAGGTCGTACAAGCTCGGGGATGGTACCAATCGATCCGCAGGACCCAAATTAGTCCAGATGCAACCACTTTCCAAGTCTCTCCGACCTTCACAAAAAAAGTTATTCAAGAATATCTCTTTCTCCTATGTGCTTTCATCCCTAACCCTAACCCTAACCCTTCCGAAAGTCGGAGAAGCTCAAGGATGGTACCGATCGATGCGCGCTACCCCATTTAGTGGGGGTAGAGCCTACTTGCAAGTCTCTCCGACCTTCACAAAAAAAGTTATTCAAGAATATCTCTTTCTCCTATGTGCTTTCATCCCTAACCCTAACCCTAACCCTTCCGAAAGTCGGAGAAGCTCAAGGATGGTACCGATCGATGCGCGCTACCCCATTTAGTGGGGGTAGAGCCTACTTGCAAGTCTCTCCGACCTTCACAAAAAAAGTTATTCAAGAATATCTCTTTCTCCTATGTGCTTTCATCCCTAACCCTAACCCTAACCCTTCCGAAAGTCGGAGAAGCTCAAGGATGGTACCGATCGATGCGCGCTACCCCATTTAGTGGGGGTAGAGCCTACTTGCAAGTCTCTCCGACCTTCACAAAAAAGTTATTCAAGAATATCTCTTTCTCCTATGTGCTTTCATCCCTAACCCTAACCCTAACCCTTCCGAAAGTCGGAGAAGCTCAAGGATGGTACCGATCGATGCGCGCTACCCCATTTAGTGGGGGTAGAGCCTACTTGCAAGTCTCTCCGACCTTCACAAAAAAAGTTATTCAAGAATATCTCTTTCTCCTATGTGCTTTCATCCCTAACCCTAACCCTAACCCTTCCGAAAGTCGGAGAAGCTCAAGGATGGTACCGATCGATGCGCGCTACCCCATTTAGTGGGGGTAGAGCCTACTTGCAAGTCTCTCCGACCTTCACAAAAAAAGTTATTCAAGAATATCTCTTTCTCCTATGTGCTTTCATCCCTAACCCTAACCCTAACCCTTCCGAAAGTCGGAGAAGCTCAAGGATGGTACCGATCGATGCGCGCTACCCCATTTAGTGGGGGTAGAGCCTACTTGCAAGTCTCTCCGACCTTCACAAAAAAAGTTATTCAAGAATATCTCTTTCTCCTATGTGCTTTCATCCCTAACCCTAACCCTAACCCTTCCGAAAGTCGGAGAAGCTCAAGGATGGTACCGATCGATGCGCGCTACCCCATTTAGTGGGGGTAGAGCCTACTTGCAAGTCTCTCCGACCTTCACAAAAAAAGTTATTCAAGAATATCTCTTTCTCCTATGTGCTTTCATCCCTAACCCTAACCCTAACCCTTCCGAAAGTCGGAGAAGCTCAAGGATGGTACCGATCGATGCGCGCTACTCCATTTAGTGGGGGTAGAGCCTACTTGCAAGTCTCTCCGACCTTCACAAAAAAAGTTATTCAAGAATATCTCTTTCTCCTATGTGCTTTCATCCCTAACCCTAACCCTAACCCTTCCGAAAGTCGGAGAAGCTCAAGGATGGTACCGATCGATGCGCGCTACCCCATTTAGTGGGGGTAGAGCCTACTTGCAAGTCTCTCCGACCTTCACAAAAAAAGTTATTCAAGAATATCTCTTTCTCCTATGTGCTTTCATCCCTAACCCTAACCCTAACCCTTCCGAAAGTCGGAGAAGCTCAAGGATGGTACCGATCGATGCGCGCAACCCCATTTAGTGGGGGTACAGCCTACTTGCAAGTCTCTCCGACCTTCACAAAAAAAGTTATTCAAGAATATCTCCTCAGATTTGGGGGAATTTCGTCGGTCGACCTCTTCCGAAGGTCGTACAAGCTCGGGGATGGTACCAATCGATCCGCAGGACCCAAATTAGTCCAGATGCAACCACTTTCAAAGTCTCTCCGACCTTCACAAAAAAAGTTATTCAAGAATATCTCTTTCTCCTATGTGCTTTCATCCCTAACCCTAACCCTAACCCTTCCGAAAGTCGGAGAAGCTCAAGGATGGTACCGATCGATGCGCGCTACCCCATTTAGTGGGGGTAGAGCCTACTTGCAAGTCTCTCCGACCTTCACAAAAAAAGTTATTCAAGAATATCTCTTTCTCCTATGTGCTTTCATCCCTAACCCTAACCCTAACCCTTCCGAAAGTCGGAGAAGCTCAAGGATGGTATCGATCGATGCGCGCTACCCCATTTAGTGGGGGTAGAGCCTACTTGCAAGTCTCTCCGACCTTCACAAAAAAAGTTATTCAAGAATATCTCTTTCTCCTATGTGCTTTCATCCCTAACCCTAACCCTAACCCTTCCGAAAGTCGGAGAAGCTCAAGGATGGTACCGATCGATGCGCGCTACCCCATTTAGTGGGGGTAGAGCCTACTTGCAAGTCTCTCCGACCTTCACAAAAAAAGTTATTCAAGAATATCTCTTTCTCCTATGTGCTTTCATCCCTAACCCTAACCCTAACCCTTCCGAAAGTCGGAGAAGCTCAAGGATGGTACCGATCGATGCGCGCAACCCCATTTAGTGGGGGTACAGCCTACTTGCAAGTCTCTCCGACCTTCACAAAAAAAGTTATTCAAGAATATCTCCTCAGATTTGGGGGAATTTCGTCGGTCGACCTCTTCCGAAGGTCGTACAAGCTCGGGGATGGTACCAATCGATCCGCAGGACCCAAATTAGTCCAGATGCAACCACTTTCAAAGTCTCTCCGACCTTCACAAAAAAAGTTATTCAAGAATATCTCTTTCTCCTATGTGCTTTCATCCCTAACCCTAACCCTAACCCTTCCGAAAGTCGGAGAAGCTCAAGGATGGTACCGATCGATGCGCGCTACCCCATTTAGTGGGGGTAGAGCCTACTTGCAAGTCTCTCCGACCTTCACAAAAAAAGTTATTCAAGAATATCTCTTTCTCCTATGTGCTTTCATCCCTAACCCTAACCCTAACCCTTCCGAAAGTCGGAGAAGCTCAAGGATGGTATCGATCGATGCGCGCTACCCCATTTAGTGGGGGTAGAGCCTACTTGCAAGTCTCTCCGACCTTCACAAAAAAAGTTATTCAAGAATATCTCTTTCTCCTATGTGCTTTCATCCCTAACCCTAACCCTAACCCTTCCGAAAGTCGGAGAAGCTCAAGGATGGTACCGATCGATGCGCGCTACCCCATTTAGTGGGGGTAGAGCCTACTTGCAAGTCTCTCCGACCTTCACAAAAAAAGTTATTCAAGAATATCTCTTTCTCCTATGTGCTTTCATCCCTAACCCTAACCCTAACCCTTCCGAAAGTCGGAGAAGCTCAAGGATGGTACCGATCGATGCGCGCTACCCCATTTAGTGGGGGTAGAGCCTACTTGCAAGTCTCTCCGACCTTCACAAAAAAAGTTATTCAAGAATATCTCTTTCTCCTATGTGCTTTCATCCCTAACCCTAACCCTAACCCTTCCGAAAGTCGGAGAAGCTCAAGGATGGTACCGATCGATGCGCGCAACCCCATTTAGTGGGGGTAGAGCCTACTTGCAAGTCTCTCCGACCTTCACAAAAAAAGTAATTCAAGAATATCTCCTCAGATTTGGGGGAATTTCGTCGGTCGACCTCTTCCGAAGGTCGTACAAGCTCGGGGATGGTACCAATCGATCCGCAGGACCCAAATTAGTCCAGATGCAACCACTTTCCAAGTCTCTCCGACCTTCACAAAAAAAGTTATTCAAGAATATCTCTTTCTCCTATGTGCTTTCATCCCTAACCCTAACCCTAACCCTTCCGAAAGTCGGAGAAGCTCAAGGATGGTACCGATCGATGCGCGCAACCCCATTTAGTGGGGGTAGAGCCTACTTGCAAGTCTCTCCGACCTTCACAAAAAAAGTTATTCAAGAATATCTCTTTCTCCTATGTGCTTTCATCCCTAACCCTAACCCTAACCCTTCCGAAAGTCGGAGAAGCTCAAGGATGGTACCGATCGATGCGCGCTACCCCATTTAGTGGGGGTAGAGCCTACTTGCAAGTCTCTCCGACCTTCACAAAAAAAGTTATTCAAGAATATCTCTTTCTCCTATGTGCTTTCATCCCTAACCCTAACCCTAACCCTTCCGAAAGTCGGAGAAGCTCAAGGATGGTACCGATCGATGCGCGCTACCCCATTTAGTGGGGGTAGAGCCTACTTGCAAGTCTCTCCGACCTTCACAAAAAAAGTTATTCAAGAATATCTCTTTCTCCTATGTGCTTTCATCCCTAACCCTAACCCTAACCCTTCCGAAAGTCGGAGAAGCTCAAGGATGGTACCGATCGATGCGCGCTACCCTATTTAGTGGGGGTAGAGCCTACTTGCAAGTCTCTCCGACCTTCACAAAAAAAGTTATTCAAGAATATCTCTTTCTCCTATGTGCTTTCATCCCTAACCCTAACCCTAACCCTTCCGAAAGTCGGAGAAGCTCAAGGATGGTACCGATCGATGCGCGCTACCCCATTTAGTGGGGGTAGAGCCTACTTGCAAGTCTCTCCGACCTTCACAAAAAAAGTTATTCAAGAATATCTCTTTCTCCTATGTGCTTTCATCCCTAACCCTAACCCTAACCCTTCCGAAAGTCGGAGAAGCTCAAGGATGGTACCGATCGATGTGCGCTACCCCATTTAGTGGGGGTAGAGCCTACTTGCAAGTCTCTCCGACCTTCACAAAAAAAGTTATTCAAGAATATCTCCTCAGATTTGGGGGAATTTCGTCGGTCGACCTCTTCCGAAGGTCGTACAAGCTCGGGGATGGTACCAATCGATCCGCAGGACCCAAATTAGTCCAGATGCAACCACTTTCCAAGTCTCTCCGACCTTCACAAAAAAAGTTATTCAAGAATATCTCTTTCTCCT
Organism: Limanda limanda; assembly: GCF_963576545.1. Classification (NCBI taxonomy): domain Eukaryota; kingdom Metazoa; phylum Chordata; class Actinopteri; order Pleuronectiformes; family Pleuronectidae; genus Limanda; species Limanda limanda. The sequence continues at coordinate 23,076 of NW_026870441.1, forward strand.
ATGTGCTTTCATCCCTAACCCTAACCCTAACCCTTCCGAAAGTCGGAGAAGCTCAAGGATGGTACCGATCGATGCGCGCTACCCTATTTAGTGGGGGTAGAGCCTACTTGCAAGTCTCTCCGACCTTCACAAAAAAAGTTATTCAAGAATATCTCTTTCTCCTATGTGCTTTCATCCCTAACCCTAACCCTAACCCTTCCGAAAGTCGGAGAAGCTCAAGGATGGTACCGATCGATGCGCGCTACCCCATTTAGTGGGGGTAGAGCCTACTTGCAAGTCTCTCCGACCTTCACAAAAAAAGTTATTCAAGAATATCTCTTTCTCCTATGTGCTTTCATCCCTAACCCTAACCCTAACCCTTCCGAAAGTCGGAGAAGCTCAAGGATGGTACCGATCGATGCGCGCTACCCCATTTAGTGGGGGTAGAGCCTACTTGCAAGTCTCTCCGACCTTCACAAAAAAAGTTATTCAAGAATATCTCTTTCTCCTATGTGCTTTCATCCCTAACCCTAACCCTAACCCTTCCGAAAGTCGGAGAAGCTCAAGGATGGTACCGATCGATGCGCGCTACCCTATTTAGTGGGGGTAGAGCCTACTTGCAAGTCTCTCCGACCTTCACAAAAAAAGTTATTCAAGAATATCTCTTTCTCCTATGTGCTTTCATCCCTAACCCTAACCCTAACCCTTCCGAAAGTCGGAGAAGCTCAAGGATGGTACCGATCGATGCGCGCTACCCCATTTAGTGGGGGTAGAGCCTACTTGCAAGTCTCTCCGACCTTCACAAAAAAAGTTATTCAAGAATATCTCTTTCTCCTATGTGCTTTCATCCCTAACCCTAACCCTAACCCTTCCGAAAGTCGGAGAAGCTCAAGGATGGTACCGATCGATGTGCGCTACCCCATTTAGTGGGGGTAGAGCCTACTTGCAAGTCTCTCCGACCTTCACAAAAAAAGTTATTCAAGAATATCTCCTCAGATTTGGGGGAATTTCGTCGGTCGACCTCTTCCGAAGGTCGTACAAGCTCGGGGATGGTACCAATCGATCCGCAGGACCCAAATTAGTCCAGATGCAACCACTTTCCAAGTCTCTCCGACCTTCACAAAAAAAGTTATTCAAGAATATCTCTTTCTCCTATGTGCTTTCATCCCTAACCCTAACCCTAACCCTTCCGAAAGTCGGAGAAGCTCAAGGATGGTACCGATCGATGCGCGCTACCCTATTTAGTGGGGGTAGAGCCTACTTGCAAGTCTCTCCGACCTTCACAAAAAAAGTTATTCAAGAATATCTCTTTCTCCTATGTGCTTTCATCCCTAACCCTAACCCTAACCCTTCCGAAAGTCGGAGAAGCTCAAGGATGGTACCGATCGATGCGCGCTACCCCATTTAGTGGGGGTAGAGCCTACTTGCAAGTCTCTCCGACCTTCACAAAAAAAGTTATTCAAGAATATCTCCTCAGATTTGGGGGAATTTCGTCGGTCGACCTCTTCCGAAGGTCGTACAAGCTCGGGGATGGTACCAATCGATCCGCAGGACCCAAATTAGTCCAGATGCAACCACTTTCCAAGTCTCTCCGACCTTCACAAAAAAAGTTATTCAAGAATATCTCTTTCTCCTATGTGCTTTCATCCCTAACCCTAACCCTAACCCTTCCGAAAGTCGGAGAAGCTCAAGGATGGTACCGATCGATGCGCGCTACCCCATTTAGTGGGGGTAGAGCCTACTTGCAAGTCTCTCCGACCTTCACAAAAAAAGTTATTCAAGAATATCTCTTTCTCCTATGTGCTTTCATCCCTAACCCTAACCCTAACCCTTCCGAAAGTCGGAGAAGCTCAAGGATGGTACCGATCGATGCGCGCTACCCCATTTAGTGGGGGTAGAGCCTACTTGCAAGTCTCTCCGACCTTCACAAAAAAAGTTATTCAAGAATATCTCTTTCTCCTATGTGCTTTCATCCCTAACCCTAACCCTAACCCTTCCGAAAGTCGGAGAAGCTCAAGGATGGTACCGATCGATGTGCGCTACCCCATTTAGTGGGGGTAGAGCCTACTTGCAAGTCTCTCCGACCTTCACAAAAAAAGTTATTCAAGAATATCTCCTCAGATTTGGGGGAATTTCGTCGGTCGACCTCTTCCGAAGGTCGTACAAGCTCGGGGATGGTACCAATCGATCCGCAGGACCCAAATTAGTCCAGATGCAACCACTTTCCAAGTCTCTCCGACCTTCACAAAAAAAGTTATTCAAGAATATCTCTTTCTCCTATGTGCTTTCATCCCTAACCCTAACCCTAACCCTTCCGAAAGTCGGAGAAGCTCAAGGATGGTACCGATCGATGCGCGCTACCCTATTTAGTGGGGGTAGAGCCTACTTGCAAGTCTCTCCGACCTTCACAAAAAAAGTTATTCAAGAATATCTCTTTCTCCTATGTGCTTTCATCCCTAACCCTAACCCTAACCCTTCCGAAAGTCGGAGAAGCTCAAGGATGGTACCGATCGATGCGCGCTACCCCATTTAGTGGGGGTAGAGCCTACTTGCAAGTCTCTCCGACCTTCACAAAAAAAGTTATTCAAGAATATCTCCTCAGATTTGGGGGAATTTCGTCGGTCGACCTCTTCCGAAGGTCGTACAAGCTCGGGGATGGTACCAATCGATCCGCAGGACCCAAATTAGTCCAGATGCAACCACTTTCCAAGTCTCTCCGACCTTCACAAAAAAAGTTATTCAAGAATATCTCTTTCTCCTATGTGCTTTCATCCCTAACCCTAACCCTAACCCTTCCGAAAGTCGGAGAAGCTCAAGGATGGTACCGATCGATGCGCGCTACCCCATTTAGTGGGGGTAGAGCCTACTTGCAAGTCTCTCCGACCTTCACAAAAAAAGTTATTCAAGAATATCTCTTTCTCCTATGTGCTTTCATCCCTAACCCTAACCCTAACCCTTCCGAAAGTCGGAGAAGCTCAAGGATGGTACCGATCGATGCGCGCTACCCCATTTAGTGGGGGTAGAGCCTACTTGCAAGTCTCTCCGACCTTCACAAAAAAAGTTATTCAAGAATATCTCTTTCTCCTATGTGCTTTCATCCCTAACCCTAACCCTAACCCTTCCGAAAGTCGGAGAAGCTCAAGGATGGTACCGATCGATGCGCGCTACCCCATTTAGTGGGGGTAGAGCCTACTTGCAAGTCTCTCCGACCTTCACAAAAAAAGTTATTCAAGAATATCTCCTCAGATTTGGGGGAATTTCGTCGGTCGACCTCTTCCGAAGGTCGTACAAGCTCGGGGATGGTACCAATCGATCCGCAGGACCCAAATTAGTCCAGATGCAACCACTTTCCAAGTCTCTCCGACCTTCACAAAAAAAGTTATTCAAGAATATCTCTTTCTCCTATGTGCTTTCATCCCTAACCCTAACCCTAACCCTTCCGAAAGTCGGAGAAGCTCAAGGATGGTACCGATCGATGCGCGCTACCCATTTAGTGGGGGTAGAGCCTACTTGCAAGTCTCTCCGACCTTCAACAAAAAAAGTTATTCAAGAATATCTCTTTCTCCTATGTGCTTTCATCCCCTAACCCTAACCCTAACCCTTCCGAAAGTCGGAGAAGCTCAAGGATGGTACCGATCGATGCGCGCTACCCCATTTAGTGGGGTAGAGCCTACTTGCAAGTCTCTCCGACCTTCACAAAAAAAGTTATTCAAGAATATCTCCTCAAGATTTGGGGATTCTAGTCGGTCGACCTCTTCCGAAGTCGACAAGCTCGGGATGGTACCAATCGATCCGCAGGACCCAATTAGTCCAGATGCACCACTTTCCAAGTCTCTCCGACCTTCACAAAAAAAGTTATTCAAGAATATCTCTTTCTCCTATGTGCTTTCATCCCTAACCCTAACCCTAACCCTTCCGAAAGTCGGAGAAGCTCAAGGATGGTACCGATCGATGCGCGCTACCCCATTTAGTGGGGGTAGAGCCTACTTGCAAGTCTCTCCGACCTTCACAAAAAAAGTTATTCAAGAATATCTCTTTCTCCTATGTGCTTTCATCCCTAACCCTAACCCTAACCCTTCCGAAAGTCGGAGAAGCTTCAGGATGGTACCGATCGATGCGCGCTACCCCATTTAGTGGGGGAGAGCCTACTTGCAAGTCTCTCCGACCTTCACAAAAAAAGTTATTCAAGAATATCTCTTTCTCCTATGTGCTTTCATCCCTAACCCTAACCCTAACCCTTCCGAAAGTCGGAGAAGCTCAGGGATGGTACCGATCGATGCGCGCTACCCCATTTAGTGGGGGTAGAGCCTACTTGCAAGTCTCTCCGACCTTCACAAAAAAAGTAATTCAAGAATATCTCCTCAGATTTGGGGGAATTTCGTCGGTTCGACCTCTTCCGAAGTCGTACAAGCTCGGGATGGTACCAATCGATCCGCAGGACCCAAATTAGTCCAGATGCAACCAACTTTCCAAGTCTCTCCGACCTTCACAAAAAAAGTTATTCAAGAATATCTCTTTCTCCTATGTGCTTTCATCCCTAACCCTAACCCTAACCCTTCCCGAAAGTCGGAGAAGCTCAAGGATGGTACCGATCGATGCGCGCTACCCCTTTAGTGGGGGTAGAGCCTACTTGCAAGTCTCTCCGACCTTCACAAAAAAAGTTATTCAAGAATATCTCTTTCTCCTATGTGCTTTCATCCCTAACCCTAACCCTAACCCTTCCGAAAGTCGGAGAAGCTCAAGGATGGTACCGATCGATGCGCGCTACCCAATTTAGTGGGGGTAGAGCCTACTTGCAAGTCTCTCCGACCTTCACAAAAAAAGTTATTCAAGAATATCTCTTTCTCCTATGTGCTTTCATCCCTAACCCTAACCCTAACCCTTCCGAAAGTCGAGAAGCTCAAGGATGGTACCGATCGATGCGCGCTACCCCATTTAGTGGGGGTAGAGCTACTTGCAAGTCTCTCCGACCTTCACAAAAAAAGTTATTCAAGAATATCTCTTTCTCCTATGTGCTTTCATCCCTAACCCTACCCTAACCCTTCCGAAAGTCGGAGAAGCTTCAAGGATGGTACCGATCGATGCGCGCAACCCCATTTAGTGGGGGTAGAGCCTACTTGCAAGTCTCTCCGACCTTCACAAAAAAAGTAATTCAAGAATATCTCCTCAGATTTTGGGGGAATTTCGTCGGTCGACCTCTTCCGAAGGTCGTACAAGCTCGGGGATGGTACCAATCGATCCGCAGGACCCAAATTAGTACAGATTCCCCGCCCAAAC
>NW_026870442.1:0-90338 GCF_963576545.1 Limanda limanda
AAATTTGTGACTACCACCGGTTAAACATATTACAAGCCCAAGCCTGAAGAAGATATAATTATATATCGAAACGTCGCGGCGGGCTTTACAATCTACTACAATGTACGACTGGACATTAGTGCGATATGGCAAAGTCAGAGATAGACCACGCCAACGCATTAATTATCCTTATGACCACTCACCTGACAGAACAGGACAAAGAAAACACCATTACACTCACTATTACATTGGTAATAGTAGAGAACAACGACCAAACGCACAAAAGGGACGTGAGTTCAATAGAAACCTGCCCACACGCACAGACAACACTCGCTATTACAATAGTAATAACAGAGACCAACAACCAAACGCACAAAAGGGACGTGAGTTTAAAAGAAACCTGCCCAAACGCACAGACAATACTCGCTATTACAATAGTAATAGCAGAAAACAAAGACCAAACGTACAAAAGGGACAGGATTTCAGTAGAAACCAACCCACAAGTACAGACAACACTCTCAAACAAGATGACACTTCCCAAAAAAACACAGATCTGGGTAAACAAATCCGCAATATGTACACATTGATCAGACAGGTACATCATCTGAACAACGTGAGAGTCAGTGAGGAGGCGGAAAATACAAGACAACCTTTCACTTTCAGGAGACTGACGGAATATTTAAATGACATTATAAAACCAGTCTCCATGACAAACAACACCAGGGAGTTGTTAAATGACAATGCCCGCAATTGGGCTCATACAACTCAATTAATCCTGGTGGACCATTATCTTGAGGGTATACAGGATACATTATCCGAACTAGAAACCCTACTCACCACAGACTGGCCTTTAGCATTTGGGATTGCTACCAAATGGGCCAGAAAGAAATTTCAAAACCGAATGAGGCAAGAGACAATTGACCAAACTGAGGCACATATAGTCGCCATAACCCAACAGTATGAACAACTGATAGCTAAACAGCATGAACAACTGCAAAGACCAGAAAACACAGAGGAAACCTACCCAAAACGGGAAACGGTCACAAATAAACCACCCATAACACATACTAGGCCCACCAAGACACACAGTCCCAAAACACAGCGGAGACAAATGACCTCCACTCCATGTGTAACATCCACAAAGGTACACCAACCCATTGAGGGCGACCACACTCCCCGTGAGGAAAATCTCTCCGTAGAGAACTGCAATTTGGCTGTGGATGAGAGTGGGTTTTCATCTATGGGTTATCTTCCAACATTTCCAGACACTTACCTGGAGGAAGCGGCTAACTCAGACCTAGACATGGCTGACACTGACCTTGAGGAAATGGCTTACTCAGACCTAGACAAGGCTGACATTGACCTTGAGGAAACAGCTTACTCAGACCTAGACATGGCTGACATTGAACTTGAGGAAACAGCTTACTCAGACCTAGACATGGCTGACATTGACCTTGAGGAAACGGCTTACTCAGACCTACACATGGCCGAACCAGTAGAAAACACAAACAACAGTGACCTGGCAGAGACCACCTCTGTGCAAAGACCTCGCCTTCATCCTACCATCCTTAACCTACAATTCTATTTAGAAACAAAGCGTCCTTATGGCTTTAATGCCGAGTGAGAAGCACCTATGTCTCAGGATGGCCCGTGCACTACATTGGACCTGACATTGTCGGGTCCATGGATATTACCGTTTTCACCTAACCCTGGCCAGTGCCTCCTGGGGCAGATTGGTGCTTCTACAAAAACACTACTTCAGTTTTCTCCATGCTGGACTGATTATGTCCAATCTTCAAGAATCGACTCCCATAAAACAACCAGAGAAAGAGACCAGGGAACTAACGGACCCCACTAACGGACCCTTCTTTCTAACCCTAACCCAGAGACCTCTTGCCCTAACCCTAACCCCAAGACCCCTTGCCCTAACCCTAACCCCAGGACCCCTTGCCCTAAACCTAACCCCCAACCCATTTGGTTCAGGGAACGATACGATTGGAAAATAAGAATATGATTAAAAGCATGGTTGTAGCTGAAAATTAAGAGTAAAACCACTCAGGATTACATTAAATCTAACCAGAAATAATACAAACAACACCAGTGGGTTAAAAAGACTTTATTTCCACAAAATAATCTTGTTTGCAAAACTTGCAAAACAACAACATTACAGGTTACTTCATAACAAACAAGGTAAAATCAAAAGAAAGTTTAAACAAAAAATAACTTCCAACCTCAATATACTTACCTTAATAATTAGGAAAATAAGGAATTACCTACCTTATACTTACCTACTTACCTTTAAAATCAATTTTATCCCACCTTCATACTACCTCTAACTCATCAGTTGCATCCAGACACTAAAGGAAAGCAGAGAGTGAGATGTGAAGGGGGAGGAGCCAGATAGGGGCAGAGCTTATAAAGCAGAGCTGCAGACAGCTCACTTTTCATTCTGACCTAGACAAGCAAAGGAGAAAGAGCTCCAGGATAAATGTGATTTATAGATTAAGCAGTAGAATACCATTGACGTTTTCACTAAAGCAGTGATCACAGGAACCCCTGCTTAAATATCTTCAGTTCACTCGTCACAAATTAAAAATTTGTGACTACCACCGGTTAAACATATTACAAGCCCAAGCCTGAAGAAGATATAATTATATATCGAAACGTCGCGGCGGGCTTTACAATCTACTACAATGTACGACTGGACATTAGTGCGATATGGCAAAGTCAGAGATAGACCACGCCAACGCATTAATTATCCTTATGACCACTCACCTGACAGAACAGGACAAAGAAAACACCATTACACTCACTATTACATTGGTAATAGTAGAGAACAACGACCAAACGCACAAAAGGGACGTGAGTTCAATAGAAACCTGCCCACACGCACAGACAACACTCGCTATTACAATAGTAATAACAGAGACCAACAACCAAACGCACAAAAGGGACGTGAGTTTAAAAGAAACCTGCCCAAACGCACAGACAATACTCGCTATTACAATAGTAATAGCAGAAAACAAAGACCAAACGTACAAAAGGGACAGGATTTCAGTAGAAACCAACCCACAAGTACAGACAACACTCTCAAACAAGATGACACTTCCCAAAAAAACACAGATCTGGGTAAACAAATCCGCAATATGTACACATTGATCAGACAGGTACATCATCTGAACAACGTGAGAGTCAGTGAGGAGGCGGAAAATACAAGACAACCTTTCACTTTCAGGAGACTGACGGAATATTTAAATGACATTATAAAACCAGTCTCCATGACAAACAACACCAGGGAGTTGTTAAATGACAATGCCCGCAATTGGGCTCATACAACTCAATTAATCCTGGTGGACCATTATCTTGAGGGTATACAGGATACATTATCCGAACTAGAAACCCTACTCACCACAGACTGGCCTTTAGCATTTGGGATTGCTACCAAATGGGCCAGAAAGAAATTTCAAAACCGAATGAGGCAAGAGACAATTGACCAAACTGAGGCACATATAGTCGCCATAACCCAACAGTATGAACAACTGATAGCTAAACAGCATGAACAACTGCAAAGACCAGAAAACACAGAGGAAACCTACCCAAAACGGGAAACGGTCACAAATAAACCACCCATAACACATACTAGGCCCACCAAGACACACAGTCCCAAAACACAGCGGAGACAAATGACCTCCACTCCATGTGTAACATCCACAAAGGTACACCAACCCATTGAGGGCGACCACACTCCCCGTGAGGAAAATCTCTCCGTAGAGAACTGCAATTTGGCTGTGGATGAGAGTGGGTTTTCATCTATGGGTTATCTTCCAACATTTCCAGACACTTACCTGGAGGAAGCGGCTAACTCAGACCTAGACATGGCTGACACTGACCTTGAGGAAATGGCTTACTCAGACCTAGACAAGGCTGACATTGACCTTGAGGAAACAGCTTACTCAGACCTAGACATGGCTGACATTGAACTTGAGGAAACAGCTTACTCAGACCTAGACATGGCTGACATTGACCTTGAGGAAACGGCTTACTCAGACCTACACATGGCCGAACCAGTAGAAAACACAAACAACAGTGACCTGGCAGAGACCACCTCTGTGCAAAGACCTCGCCTTCATCCTACCATCCTTAACCTACAATTCTATTTAGAAACAAAGCGTCCTTATGGCTTTAATGCCGAGTGAGAAGCACCTATGTCTCAGGATGGCCCGTGCACTACATTGGACCTGACATTGTCGGGTCCATGGATATTACCGTTTTCACCTAACCCTGGCCAGTGCCTCCTGGGGCAGATTGGTGCTTCTACAAAAACACTACTTCAGTTTTCTCCATGCTGGACTGATTATGTCCAATCTTCAAGAATCGACTCCCATAAAACAACCAGAGAAAGAGACCAGGGAACTAACGGACCCCACTAACGGACCCTTCTTTCTAACCCTAACCCAGAGACCTCTTGCCCTAACCCTAACCCCAAGACCCCTTGCCCTAACCCTAACCCCAGGACCCCTTGCCCTAAACCTAACCCCCAACCCATTTGGTTCAGGGAACGATACGATTGGAAAATAAGAATATGATTAAAAGCATGGTTGTAGCTGAAAATTAAGAGTAAAACCACTCAGGATTACATTAAATCTAACCAGAAATAATACAAACAACACCAGTGGGTTAAAAAGACTTTATTTCCACAAAATAATCTTGTTTGCAAAACTTGCAAAACAACAACATTACAGGTTACTTCATAACAAACAAGGTAAAATCAAAAGAAAGTTTAAACAAAAAATAACTTCCAACCTCAATATACTTACCTTAATAATTAGGAAAATAAGGAATTACCTACCTTATACTTACCTACTTACCTTTAAAATCAATTTTATCCCACCTTCATACTACCTCTAACTCATCAGTTGCATCCAGACACTAAAGGAAAGCAGAGAGTGAGATGTGAAGGGGGAGGAGCCAGATAGGGGCAGAGCTTATAAAGCAGAGCTGCAGACAGCTCACTTTTCATTCTGACCTAGACAAGCAAAGGAGAAAGAGCTCCAGGATAAATGTGATTTATAGATTAAGCAGTAGAATACCATTGACGTTTTCACTAAAGCAGTGATCACAGGAACCCCTGCTTAAATATCTTCAGTTCACTCGTCACAAATTAAAAATTTGTGACTACCACCGGTTAAACATATTACAAGCCCAAGCCTGAAGAAGATATAATTATATATCGAAACGTCGCGGCGGGCTTTACAATCTACTACAATGTACGACTGGACATTAGTGCGATATGGCAAAGTCAGAGATAGACCACGCCAACGCATTAATTATCCTTATGACCACTCACCTGACAGAACAGGACAAAGAAAACACCATTACACTCACTATTACATTGGTAATAGTAGAGAACAACGACCAAACGCACAAAAGGGACGTGAGTTCAATAGAAACCTGCCCACACGCACAGACAACACTCGCTATTACAATAGTAATAACAGAGACCAACAACCAAACGCACAAAAGGGACGTGAGTTTAAAAGAAACCTGCCCAAACGCACAGACAATACTCGCTATTACAATAGTAATAGCAGAAAACAAAGACCAAACGTACAAAAGGGACAGGATTTCAGTAGAAACCAACCCACAAGTACAGACAACACTCTCAAACAAGATGACACTTCCCAAAAAAACACAGATCTGGGTAAACAAATCCGCAATATGTACACATTGATCAGACAGGTACATCATCTGAACAACGTGAGAGTCAGTGAGGAGGCGGAAAATACAAGACAACCTTTCACTTTCAGGAGACTGACGGAATATTTAAATGACATTATAAAACCAGTCTCCATGACAAACAACACCAGGGAGTTGTTAAATGACAATGCCCGCAATTGGGCTCATACAACTCAATTAATCCTGGTGGACCATTATCTTGAGGGTATACAGGATACATTATCCGAACTAGAAACCCTACTCACCACAGACTGGCCTTTAGCATTTGGGATTGCTACCAAATGGGCCAGAAAGAAATTTCAAAACCGAATGAGGCAAGAGACAATTGACCAAACTGAGGCACATATAGTCGCCATAACCCAACAGTATGAACAACTGATAGCTAAACAGCATGAACAACTGCAAAGACCAGAAAACACAGAGGAAACCTACCCAAAACGGGAAACGGTCACAAATAAACCACCCATAACACATACTAGGCCCACCAAGACACACAGTCCCAAAACACAGCGGAGACAAATGACCTCCACTCCATGTGTAACATCCACAAAGGTACACCAACCCATTGAGGGCGACCACACTCCCCGTGAGGAAAATCTCTCCGTAGAGAACTGCAATTTGGCTGTGGATGAGAGTGGGTTTTCATCTATGGGTTATCTTCCAACATTTCCAGACACTTACCTGGAGGAAGCGGCTAACTCAGACCTAGACATGGCTGACACTGACCTTGAGGAAATGGCTTACTCAGACCTAGACAAGGCTGACATTGACCTTGAGGAAACAGCTTACTCAGACCTAGACATGGCTGACATTGAACTTGAGGAAACAGCTTACTCAGACCTAGACATGGCTGACATTGACCTTGAGGAAACGGCTTACTCAGACCTACACATGGCCGAACCAGTAGAAAACACAAACAACAGTGACCTGGCAGAGACCACCTCTGTGCAAAGACCTCGCCTTCATCCTACCATCCTTAACCTACAATTCTATTTAGAAACAAAGCGTCCTTATGGCTTTAATGCCGAGTGAGAAGCACCTATGTCTCAGGATGGCCCGTGCACTACATTGGACCTGACATTGTCGGGTCCATGGATATTACCGTTTTCACCTAACCCTGGCCAGTGCCTCCTGGGGCAGATTGGTGCTTCTACAAAAACACTACTTCAGTTTTCTCCATGCTGGACTGATTATGTCCAATCTTCAAGAATCGACTCCCATAAAACAACCAGAGAAAGAGACCAGGGAACTAACGGACCCCACTAACGGACCCTTCTTTCTAACCCTAACCCAGAGACCTCTTGCCCTAACCCTAACCCCAAGACCCCTTGCCCTAACCCTAACCCCAGGACCCCTTGCCCTAAACCTAACCCCCAACCCATTTGGTTCAGGGAACGATACGATTGGAAAATAAGAATATGATTAAAAGCATGGTTGTAGCTGAAAATTAAGAGTAAAACCACTCAGGATTACATTAAATCTAACCAGAAATAATACAAACAACACCAGTGGGTTAAAAAGACTTTATTTCCACAAAATAATCTTGTTTGCAAAACTTGCAAAACAACAACATTACAGGTTACTTCATAACAAACAAGGTAAAATCAAAAGAAAGTTTAAACAAAAAATAACTTCCAACCTCAATATACTTACCTTAATAATTAGGAAAATAAGGAATTACCTACCTTATACTTACCTACTTACCTTTAAAATCAATTTTATCCCACCTTCATACTACCTCTAACTCATCAGTTGCATCCAGACACTAAAGGAAAGCAGAGAGTGAGATGTGAAGGGGGAGGAGCCAGATAGGGGCAGAGCTTATAAAGCAGAGCTGCAGACAGCTCACTTTTCATTCTGACCTAGACAAGCAAAGGAGAAAGAGCTCCAGGATAAATGTGATTTATAGATTAAGCAGTAGAATACCATTGACGTTTTCACTAAAGCAGTGATCACAGGAACCCCTGCTTAAATATCTTCAGTTCACTCGTCACAAATTAAAAATTTGTGACTACCACCGGTTAAACATATTACAAGCCCAAGCCTGAAGAAGATATAATTATATATCGAAACGTCGCGGCGGGCTTTACAATCTACTACAATGTACGACTGGACATTAGTGCGATATGGCAAAGTCAGAGATAGACCACGCCAACGCATTAATTATCCTTATGACCACTCACCTGACAGAACAGGACAAAGAAAACACCATTACACTCACTATTACATTGGTAATAGTAGAGAACAACGACCAAACGCACAAAAGGGACGTGAGTTCAATAGAAACCTGCCCACACGCACAGACAACACTCGCTATTACAATAGTAATAACAGAGACCAACAACCAAACGCACAAAAGGGACGTGAGTTTAAAAGAAACCTGCCCAAACGCACAGACAATACTCGCTATTACAATAGTAATAGCAGAAAACAAAGACCAAACGTACAAAAGGGACAGGATTTCAGTAGAAACCAACCCACAAGTACAGACAACACTCTCAAACAAGATGACACTTCCCAAAAAAACACAGATCTGGGTAAACAAATCCGCAATATGTACACATTGATCAGACAGGTACATCATCTGAACAACGTGAGAGTCAGTGAGGAGGCGGAAAATACAAGACAACCTTTCACTTTCAGGAGACTGACGGAATATTTAAATGACATTATAAAACCAGTCTCCATGACAAACAACACCAGGGAGTTGTTAAATGACAATGCCCGCAATTGGGCTCATACAACTCAATTAATCCTGGTGGACCATTATCTTGAGGGTATACAGGATACATTATCCGAACTAGAAACCCTACTCACCACAGACTGGCCTTTAGCATTTGGGATTGCTACCAAATGGGCCAGAAAGAAATTTCAAAACCGAATGAGGCAAGAGACAATTGACCAAACTGAGGCACATATAGTCGCCATAACCCAACAGTATGAACAACTGATAGCTAAACAGCATGAACAACTGCAAAGACCAGAAAACACAGAGGAAACCTACCCAAAACGGGAAACGGTCACAAATAAACCACCCATAACACATACTAGGCCCACCAAGACACACAGTCCCAAAACACAGCGGAGACAAATGACCTCCACTCCATGTGTAACATCCACAAAGGTACACCAACCCATTGAGGGCGACCACACTCCCCGTGAGGAAAATCTCTCCGTAGAGAACTGCAATTTGGCTGTGGATGAGAGTGGGTTTTCATCTATGGGTTATCTTCCAACATTTCCAGACACTTACCTGGAGGAAGCGGCTAACTCAGACCTAGACATGGCTGACACTGACCTTGAGGAAATGGCTTACTCAGACCTAGACAAGGCTGACATTGACCTTGAGGAAACAGCTTACTCAGACCTAGACATGGCTGACATTGAACTTGAGGAAACAGCTTACTCAGACCTAGACATGGCTGACATTGACCTTGAGGAAACGGCTTACTCAGACCTACACATGGCCGAACCAGTAGAAAACACAAACAACAGTGACCTGGCAGAGACCACCTCTGTGCAAAGACCTCGCCTTCATCCTACCATCCTTAACCTACAATTCTATTTAGAAACAAAGCGTCCTTATGGCTTTAATGCCGAGTGAGAAGCACCTATGTCTCAGGATGGCCCGTGCACTACATTGGACCTGACATTGTCGGGTCCATGGATATTACCGTTTTCACCTAACCCTGGCCAGTGCCTCCTGGGGCAGATTGGTGCTTCTACAAAAACACTACTTCAGTTTTCTCCATGCTGGACTGATTATGTCCAATCTTCAAGAATCGACTCCCATAAAACAACCAGAGAAAGAGACCAGGGAACTAACGGACCCCACTAACGGACCCTTCTTTCTAACCCTAACCCAGAGACCTCTTGCCCTAACCCTAACCCCAAGACCCCTTGCCCTAACCCTAACCCCAGGACCCCTTGCCCTAAACCTAACCCCCAACCCATTTGGTTCAGGGAACGATACGATTGGAAAATAAGAATATGATTAAAAGCATGGTTGTAGCTGAAAATTAAGAGTAAAACCACTCAGGATTACATTAAATCTAACCAGAAATAATACAAACAACACCAGTGGGTTAAAAAGACTTTATTTCCACAAAATAATCTTGTTTGCAAAACTTGCAAAACAACAACATTACAGGTTACTTCATAACAAACAAGGTAAAATCAAAAGAAAGTTTAAACAAAAAATAACTTCCAACCTCAATATACTTACCTTAATAATTAGGAAAATAAGGAATTACCTACCTTATACTTACCTACTTACCTTTAAAATCAATTTTATCCCACCTTCATACTACCTCTAACTCATCAGTTGCATCCAGACACTAAAGGAAAGCAGAGAGTGAGATGTGAAGGGGGAGGAGCCAGATAGGGGCAGAGCTTATAAAGCAGAGCTGCAGACAGCTCACTTTTCATTCTGACCTAGACAAGCAAAGGAGAAAGAGCTCCAGGATAAATGTGATTTATAGATTAAGCAGTAGAATACCATTGACGTTTTCACTAAAGCAGTGATCACAGGAACCCCTGCTTAAATATCTTCAGTTCACTCGTCACAAATTAAAAATTTGTGACTACCACCGGTTAAACATATTACAAGCCCAAGCCTGAAGAAGATATAATTATATATCGAAACGTCGCGGCGGGCTTTACAATCTACTACAATGTACGACTGGACATTAGTGCGATATGGCAAAGTCAGAGATAGACCACGCCAACGCATTAATTATCCTTATGACCACTCACCTGACAGAACAGGACAAAGAAAACACCATTACACTCACTATTACATTGGTAATAGTAGAGAACAACGACCAAACGCACAAAAGGGACGTGAGTTCAATAGAAACCTGCCCACACGCACAGACAACACTCGCTATTACAATAGTAATAACAGAGACCAACAACCAAACGCACAAAAGGGACGTGAGTTTAAAAGAAACCTGCCCAAACGCACAGACAATACTCGCTATTACAATAGTAATAGCAGAAAACAAAGACCAAACGTACAAAAGGGACAGGATTTCAGTAGAAACCAACCCACAAGTACAGACAACACTCTCAAACAAGATGACACTTCCCAAAAAAACACAGATCTGGGTAAACAAATCCGCAATATGTACACATTGATCAGACAGGTACATCATCTGAACAACGTGAGAGTCAGTGAGGAGGCGGAAAATACAAGACAACCTTTCACTTTCAGGAGACTGACGGAATATTTAAATGACATTATAAAACCAGTCTCCATGACAAACAACACCAGGGAGTTGTTAAATGACAATGCCCGCAATTGGGCTCATACAACTCAATTAATCCTGGTGGACCATTATCTTGAGGGTATACAGGATACATTATCCGAACTAGAAACCCTACTCACCACAGACTGGCCTTTAGCATTTGGGATTGCTACCAAATGGGCCAGAAAGAAATTTCAAAACCGAATGAGGCAAGAGACAATTGACCAAACTGAGGCACATATAGTCGCCATAACCCAACAGTATGAACAACTGATAGCTAAACAGCATGAACAACTGCAAAGACCAGAAAACACAGAGGAAACCTACCCAAAACGGGAAACGGTCACAAATAAACCACCCATAACACATACTAGGCCCACCAAGACACACAGTCCCAAAACACAGCGGAGACAAATGACCTCCACTCCATGTGTAACATCCACAAAGGTACACCAACCCATTGAGGGCGACCACACTCCCCGTGAGGAAAATCTCTCCGTAGAGAACTGCAATTTGGCTGTGGATGAGAGTGGGTTTTCATCTATGGGTTATCTTCCAACATTTCCAGACACTTACCTGGAGGAAGCGGCTAACTCAGACCTAGACATGGCTGACACTGACCTTGAGGAAATGGCTTACTCAGACCTAGACAAGGCTGACATTGACCTTGAGGAAACAGCTTACTCAGACCTAGACATGGCTGACATTGAACTTGAGGAAACAGCTTACTCAGACCTAGACATGGCTGACATTGACCTTGAGGAAACGGCTTACTCAGACCTACACATGGCCGAACCAGTAGAAAACACAAACAACAGTGACCTGGCAGAGACCACCTCTGTGCAAAGACCTCGCCTTCATCCTACCATCCTTAACCTACAATTCTATTTAGAAACAAAGCGTCCTTATGGCTTTAATGCCGAGTGAGAAGCACCTATGTCTCAGGATGGCCCGTGCACTACATTGGACCTGACATTGTCGGGTCCATGGATATTACCGTTTTCACCTAACCCTGGCCAGTGCCTCCTGGGGCAGATTGGTGCTTCTACAAAAACACTACTTCAGTTTTCTCCATGCTGGACTGATTATGTCCAATCTTCAAGAATCGACTCCCATAAAACAACCAGAGAAAGAGACCAGGGAACTAACGGACCCCACTAACGGACCCTTCTTTCTAACCCTAACCCAGAGACCTCTTGCCCTAACCCTAACCCCAAGACCCCTTGCCCTAACCCTAACCCCAGGACCCCTTGCCCTAAACCTAACCCCCAACCCATTTGGTTCAGGGAACGATACGATTGGAAAATAAGAATATGATTAAAAGCATGGTTGTAGCTGAAAATTAAGAGTAAAACCACTCAGGATTACATTAAATCTAACCAGAAATAATACAAACAACACCAGTGGGTTAAAAAGACTTTATTTCCACAAAATAATCTTGTTTGCAAAACTTGCAAAACAACAACATTACAGGTTACTTCATAACAAACAAGGTAAAATCAAAAGAAAGTTTAAACAAAAAATAACTTCCAACCTCAATATACTTACCTTAATAATTAGGAAAATAAGGAATTACCTACCTTATACTTACCTACTTACCTTTAAAATCAATTTTATCCCACCTTCATACTACCTCTAACTCATCAGTTGCATCCAGACACTAAAGGAAAGCAGAGAGTGAGATGTGAAGGGGGAGGAGCCAGATAGGGGCAGAGCTTATAAAGCAGAGCTGCAGACAGCTCACTTTTCATTCTGACCTAGACAAGCAAAGGAGAAAGAGCTCCAGGATAAATGTGATTTATAGATTAAGCAGTAGAATACCATTGACGTTTTCACTAAAGCAGTGATCACAGGAACCCCTGCTTAAATATCTTCAGTTCACTCGTCACAAATTAAAAATTTGTGACTACCACCGGTTAAACATATTACAAGCCCAAGCCTGAAGAAGATATAATTATATATCGAAACGTCGCGGCGGGCTTTACAATCTACTACAATGTACGACTGGACATTAGTGCGATATGGCAAAGTCAGAGATAGACCACGCCAACGCATTAATTATCCTTATGACCACTCACCTGACAGAACAGGACAAAGAAAACACCATTACACTCACTATTACATTGGTAATAGTAGAGAACAACGACCAAACGCACAAAAGGGACGTGAGTTCAATAGAAACCTGCCCACACGCACAGACAACACTCGCTATTACAATAGTAATAACAGAGACCAACAACCAAACGCACAAAAGGGACGTGAGTTTAAAAGAAACCTGCCCAAACGCACAGACAATACTCGCTATTACAATAGTAATAGCAGAAAACAAAGACCAAACGTACAAAAGGGACAGGATTTCAGTAGAAACCAACCCACAAGTACAGACAACACTCTCAAACAAGATGACACTTCCCAAAAAAACACAGATCTGGGTAAACAAATCCGCAATATGTACACATTGATCAGACAGGTACATCATCTGAACAACGTGAGAGTCAGTGAGGAGGCGGAAAATACAAGACAACCTTTCACTTTCAGGAGACTGACGGAATATTTAAATGACATTATAAAACCAGTCTCCATGACAAACAACACCAGGGAGTTGTTAAATGACAATGCCCGCAATTGGGCTCATACAACTCAATTAATCCTGGTGGACCATTATCTTGAGGGTATACAGGATACATTATCCGAACTAGAAACCCTACTCACCACAGACTGGCCTTTAGCATTTGGGATTGCTACCAAATGGGCCAGAAAGAAATTTCAAAACCGAATGAGGCAAGAGACAATTGACCAAACTGAGGCACATATAGTCGCCATAACCCAACAGTATGAACAACTGATAGCTAAACAGCATGAACAACTGCAAAGACCAGAAAACACAGAGGAAACCTACCCAAAACGGGAAACGGTCACAAATAAACCACCCATAACACATACTAGGCCCACCAAGACACACAGTCCCAAAACACAGCGGAGACAAATGACCTCCACTCCATGTGTAACATCCACAAAGGTACACCAACCCATTGAGGGCGACCACACTCCCCGTGAGGAAAATCTCTCCGTAGAGAACTGCAATTTGGCTGTGGATGAGAGTGGGTTTTCATCTATGGGTTATCTTCCAACATTTCCAGACACTTACCTGGAGGAAGCGGCTAACTCAGACCTAGACATGGCTGACACTGACCTTGAGGAAATGGCTTACTCAGACCTAGACAAGGCTGACATTGACCTTGAGGAAACAGCTTACTCAGACCTAGACATGGCTGACATTGAACTTGAGGAAACAGCTTACTCAGACCTAGACATGGCTGACATTGACCTTGAGGAAACGGCTTACTCAGACCTACACATGGCCGAACCAGTAGAAAACACAAACAACAGTGACCTGGCAGAGACCACCTCTGTGCAAAGACCTCGCCTTCATCCTACCATCCTTAACCTACAATTCTATTTAGAAACAAAGCGTCCTTATGGCTTTAATGCCGAGTGAGAAGCACCTATGTCTCAGGATGGCCCGTGCACTACATTGGACCTGACATTGTCGGGTCCATGGATATTACCGTTTTCACCTAACCCTGGCCAGTGCCTCCTGGGGCAGATTGGTGCTTCTACAAAAACACTACTTCAGTTTTCTCCATGCTGGACTGATTATGTCCAATCTTCAAGAATCGACTCCCATAAAACAACCAGAGAAAGAGACCAGGGAACTAACGGACCCCACTAACGGACCCTTCTTTCTAACCCTAACCCAGAGACCTCTTGCCCTAACCCTAACCCCAAGACCCCTTGCCCTAACCCTAACCCCAGGACCCCTTGCCCTAAACCTAACCCCCAACCCATTTGGTTCAGGGAACGATACGATTGGAAAATAAGAATATGATTAAAAGCATGGTTGTAGCTGAAAATTAAGAGTAAAACCACTCAGGATTACATTAAATCTAACCAGAAATAATACAAACAACACCAGTGGGTTAAAAAGACTTTATTTCCACAAAATAATCTTGTTTGCAAAACTTGCAAAACAACAACATTACAGGTTACTTCATAACAAACAAGGTAAAATCAAAAGAAAGTTTAAACAAAAAATAACTTCCAACCTCAATATACTTACCTTAATAATTAGGAAAATAAGGAATTACCTACCTTATACTTACCTACTTACCTTTAAAATCAATTTTATCCCACCTTCATACTACCTCTAACTCATCAGTTGCATCCAGACACTAAAGGAAAGCAGAGAGTGAGATGTGAAGGGGGAGGAGCCAGATAGGGGCAGAGCTTATAAAGCAGAGCTGCAGACAGCTCACTTTTCATTCTGACCTAGACAAGCAAAGGAGAAAGAGCTCCAGGATAAATGTGATTTATAGATTAAGCAGTAGAATACCATTGACGTTTTCACTAAAGCAGTGATCACAGGAACCCCTGCTTAAATATCTTCAGTTCACTCGTCACAAATTAAAAATTTGTGACTACCACCGGTTAAACATATTACAAGCCCAAGCCTGAAGAAGATATAATTATATATCGAAACGTCGCGGCGGGCTTTACAATCTACTACAATGTACGACTGGACATTAGTGCGATATGGCAAAGTCAGAGATAGACCACGCCAACGCATTAATTATCCTTATGACCACTCACCTGACAGAACAGGACAAAGAAAACACCATTACACTCACTATTACATTGGTAATAGTAGAGAACAACGACCAAACGCACAAAAGGGACGTGAGTTCAATAGAAACCTGCCCACACGCACAGACAACACTCGCTATTACAATAGTAATAACAGAGACCAACAACCAAACGCACAAAAGGGACGTGAGTTTAAAAGAAACCTGCCCAAACGCACAGACAATACTCGCTATTACAATAGTAATAGCAGAAAACAAAGACCAAACGTACAAAAGGGACAGGATTTCAGTAGAAACCAACCCACAAGTACAGACAACACTCTCAAACAAGATGACACTTCCCAAAAAAACACAGATCTGGGTAAACAAATCCGCAATATGTACACATTGATCAGACAGGTACATCATCTGAACAACGTGAGAGTCAGTGAGGAGGCGGAAAATACAAGACAACCTTTCACTTTCAGGAGACTGACGGAATATTTAAATGACATTATAAAACCAGTCTCCATGACAAACAACACCAGGGAGTTGTTAAATGACAATGCCCGCAATTGGGCTCATACAACTCAATTAATCCTGGTGGACCATTATCTTGAGGGTATACAGGATACATTATCCGAACTAGAAACCCTACTCACCACAGACTGGCCTTTAGCATTTGGGATTGCTACCAAATGGGCCAGAAAGAAATTTCAAAACCGAATGAGGCAAGAGACAATTGACCAAACTGAGGCACATATAGTCGCCATAACCCAACAGTATGAACAACTGATAGCTAAACAGCATGAACAACTGCAAAGACCAGAAAACACAGAGGAAACCTACCCAAAACGGGAAACGGTCACAAATAAACCACCCATAACACATACTAGGCCCACCAAGACACACAGTCCCAAAACACAGCGGAGACAAATGACCTCCACTCCATGTGTAACATCCACAAAGGTACACCAACCCATTGAGGGCGACCACACTCCCCGTGAGGAAAATCTCTCCGTAGAGAACTGCAATTTGGCTGTGGATGAGAGTGGGTTTTCATCTATGGGTTATCTTCCAACATTTCCAGACACTTACCTGGAGGAAGCGGCTAACTCAGACCTAGACATGGCTGACACTGACCTTGAGGAAATGGCTTACTCAGACCTAGACAAGGCTGACATTGACCTTGAGGAAACAGCTTACTCAGACCTAGACATGGCTGACATTGAACTTGAGGAAACAGCTTACTCAGACCTAGACATGGCTGACATTGACCTTGAGGAAACGGCTTACTCAGACCTACACATGGCCGAACCAGTAGAAAACACAAACAACAGTGACCTGGCAGAGACCACCTCTGTGCAAAGACCTCGCCTTCATCCTACCATCCTTAACCTACAATTCTATTTAGAAACAAAGCGTCCTTATGGCTTTAATGCCGAGTGAGAAGCACCTATGTCTCAGGATGGCCCGTGCACTACATTGGACCTGACATTGTCGGGTCCATGGATATTACCGTTTTCACCTAACCCTAACCCTAACCCTAACCCTAACCCTAACCCTAACCCTAACCCTAACCCTAACCCTAACCCTAACCCTAACCCTAACCCTAACCCTAACCCTAACCCTAACCCTAACCCTAACCCTAACCCTAACCCTAACCCTAACCCTAACCCTAACCCTAACCCTAACCCTAACCCTAACCCTAACCCTTTAATTGGGAAGTAACAGGAGTATAGACCAAAAATATGGCAAAAAGTACACTGAAATGCCCCACCCAACTTGGTGTAGTATGGTTATGTAGGTGATAAAAAATCCCAAATATTATATAACTGGAGCTATTAATCTGAATTCACAACAAAAGCATAGTAAAGGATTGAGATGAAAAAGGGAAACTGTGATGCCAAGGAACTGGGAAATTCTGGACTGGGAAATTCTTCAAAGGGGAGGAGCTAGATGGGATATAAAAGCAGGGACACAAGCTCTCACAGAGACTCACAATGGGGACGACACATGACTAATTCGAACTGACATACTTACCTGCCCTTGCCTGATGAAGAAACAAAAGATTTCGAAACGTCGCGACAGGGCTTCCAGACTAAACCAAAATTTACTTACCTGACTAAGCCACGAACCCTCCCTCGGATGAGTGGAGAGACTTAAGCATAAAAAATGTATATTTGTAAAAAGTTCGTTTAAAGTTTAATATAAATAGTCCACGTATCTGTAATCACAGCGTGTAATAACTACATTACTAGTTTAAGGGCACAGGACCTGTGACAAATGGGGACCAGGGAGCCCCCTGGAGTGAAGGACCGTGCACCTCCTGCCACCTTTTTAAAGGAGGCAGGATCATTTTCCCCTATCCTAACCCGCCAGTGCCTCCTCCGGGTTCTCGCTTCCTGGTCCTCAGTCCAGTAGTCTTGTGCTTTTAATGACTCTCTTAGTCAAATGTTCTGGACTTCAACTCTAATTTGAGAAGACAGTCATGAAACCCCTATCCCTAATCAGAGACCCTCTATTCTAACCCTAACCATAGGACCCCTTGCCTGAACCTAACCTCTAACCCCTAAGCAGGGCAATTTATCTGTAATAACCTCACCCAACTACTTTGTTGTTGAACGAAAACGAAGACTCCACACCAATTGGTTTGAAAATCTTTAATTGGGAAGTAACAGGAGTATAGACCAAAAATATGGCAAAAAGTACACTGAAATGCCCCACCCAACTTGGTGTAGTATGGTTATGTAGGTGATAAAAAATCCCAAATATTATATAACTGGAGCTATTAATCTGAATTCACAACAAAAGCATAGTAAAGGATTGAGATGAAAAAGGGAAACTGTGATGCCAAGGAACTGGGAAATTCTGGACTGGGAAATTCTTCAAAGGGGAGGAGCTAGATGGGATATAAAAGCAGGGACACAAGCTCTCACAGAGACTCACAATGGGGACGACACATGACTAATTCGAACTGACATACTTACCTGCCCTTGCCTGATGAAGAAACAAAAGATTTCGAAACGTCGCGACAGGGCTTCCAGACTAAACCAAAATTTACTTACCTGACTAAGCCACGAACCCTCCCTCGGATGAGTGGAGAGACTTAAGCATAAAAAATGTATATTTGTAAAAAGTTCGTTTAAAGTTTAATATAAATAGTCCACGTATCTGTAATCACAGCGTGTAATAACTACATTACTAGTTTAAGGGCACAGGACCTGTGACAAATGGGGACCAGGGAGCCCCCTGGAGTGAAGGACCGTGCACCTCCTGCCACCTTTTTAAAGGAGGCAGGATCATTTTCCCCTATCCTAACCCGCCAGTGCCTCCTCCGGGTTCTCGCTTCCTGGTCCTCAGTCCAGTAGTCTTGTGCTTTTAATGACTCTCTTAGTCAAATGTTCTGGACTTCAACTCTAATTTGAGAAGACAGTCATGAAACCCCTATCCCTAATCAGAGACCCTCTATTCTAACCCTAACCATAGGACCCCTTGCCTGAACCTAACCTCTAACCCCTAAGCAGGGCAATTTATCTGTAATAACCTCACCCAACTACTTTGTTGTTGAACGAAAACGAAGACTCCACACCAATTGGTTTGAAAATCTTTAATTGGGAAGTAACAGGAGTATAGACCAAAAATATGGCAAAAAGTACACTGAAATGCCCCACCCAACTTGGTGTAGTATGGTTATGTAGGTGATAAAAAATCCCAAATATTATATAACTGGAGCTATTAATCTGAATTCACAACAAAAGCATAGTAAAGGATTGAGATGAAAAAGGGAAACTGTGATGCCAAGGAACTGGGAAATTCTGGACTGGGAAATTCTTCAAAGGGGAGGAGCTAGATGGGATATAAAAGCAGGGACACAAGCTCTCACAGAGACTCACAATGGGGACGACACATGACTAATTCGAACTGACATACTTACCTGCCCTTGCCTGATGAAGAAACAAAAGATTTCGAAACGTCGCGACAGGGCTTCCAGACTAAACCAAAATTTACTTACCTGACTAAGCCACGAACCCTCCCTCGGATGAGTGGAGAGACTTAAGCATAAAAAATGTATATTTGTAAAAAGTTCGTTTAAAGTTTAATATAAATAGTCCACGTATCTGTAATCACAGCGTGTAATAACTACATTACTAGTTTAAGGGCACAGGACCTGTGACAAATGGGGACCAGGGAGCCCCCTGGAGTGAAGGACCGTGCACCTCCTGCCACCTTTTTAAAGGAGGCAGGATCATTTTCCCCTATCCTAACCCTAACCCTAACCCTAACCCTAACCCTAACCCTAACCCTAACCCTAACCCTAACCCTAACCCTAACCCTAACCCTAACCCTAACCCTAACCCTAACCCTAACCCTAACCCTAACCCTAACCCTAACCCTAACCCTAACCCTAACCCTAACCCTAACCCTAACCCTAACCCTAACCCTAACCCTAACCCTAACCCTAACCCTAACCCTAACCCTAACCCTAACCCTTCCGAAAGTCGGAGAAGCTCAAGGATGGTACCGATCGATGCGCGTTACCCCATTTAGTGGGGGTAGAGCCTACTTGCAAGTCTCTCCGACCTTCACAAAAAAAGTTATTCAAGAATATCTCCTCAGATTTGGGGGAATTTCGTCGGTCGACCTCTTCCGAAGGTCGTACAAGCTCGGGGATGGTACCAATCGATCCGCAGGACCCAAATTAGTCCAGATGCAACCACTTTCCAAGTCTCTCCGACCTTCACAAAAAAAGTTATTCAAGAATATCTCTTTCTCCTATGTGCTTTCATCCCTAACCCTAACCCTAACCCTTCCGAAAGTCGGAGAAGCTCAAGGATGGTACCGATCGATGCGCGCTACCCCATTTAGTGGGGGTAGAGCCTACTTGCAAGTCTCTCCGACCTTCAAAAAAAAAGTTATTCAAGAATATCTCTTTCTCCTATGTGCTTTCATCCCTAACCCTAACCCTAACCCTTCCGAAAGTCGGAGAAGCTCAAGGATGGTACCGATCGATGCGCGCTACCCCATTTAGTGGGGGTAGAGCCTACTTGCAAGTCTCTCCGACCTTCACAAAAAAAGTTATTCAAGAATATCTCTTTCTCCTATGTGCTTTCATCCCTAACCCTAACCCTAACCCTTCCGAAAGTCGGAGAAGCTCAAGGATGGTACCGATCGATGCGCGCTACCCCATTTAGTGGGGGTAGAGCCTACTTGCAAGTCTCTCCGACCTTCACAAAAAAAGTTATTCAAGAATATCTCTTTCTCCTATGTGCTTTCATCCCTAACCCTAACCCTAACCCTTCCGAAAGTCGGAGAAGCTCAAGGATGGTACTGATCGATGCGCGCAACCCCATTTAGTGGGGGTAGAGCCTACTTGCAAGTCTCTCCGACCTTCACAAAAAAAGTTATTCAAGAATATCTCCTCAGATTTGGGGGAATTTCGTCGGTCGACCTCTTCCGAAGGTCGTACAAGCTCGGGGATGGTACCAATCGATCCGCAGGACCCAAATTAGTCCAGATGCAACCACTTTCCAAGTCTCTCCGACCTTCACAAAAAAAGTTATTCAAGAATATCTCTTTCTCCTATGTGCTTTCATCCCTAACCCTAACCCTAACCCTTCCGAAAGTCGGAGAAGCTCAAGGATGGTACCGATCGATGCGCGCTACCCCATTTAGTGGGGGTAGAGCCTACTTGCAAGTCTCTCCGACCTTCACAAAAAAAGTTATTCAAGAATATCTCTTTCTCCTATGTGCTTTCATCCCTAACCCTAACCCTAACCCTTCCGAAAGTCGGAGAAGCTCAAGGATGGTACCGATCGATGCGCGCTACCCCATTTAGTGGGGGTAGAGCCTACTTGCAAGTCTCTCCGACCTTCACAAAAAAAGTTATTCAAGAATATCTCCTCAGATTTGGGGGAATTTCGTCGGTCGACCTCTTCCGAAGGTCGTACAAGCTCAGGGATGGTACCAATCGATCCGCAGGACCCAAATTAGTCCAGATGCAACCACTTTCCAAGTCTCTCCGACCTTCACAAAAAAAGTTATTCAAGAATATCTCTTTCTCCTATGTGCTTTCATCCCTAACCCTAACCCTAACCCTTCCGAAAGTCGGAGAAGCTCAAGGATGGTACCGATCGATGCGCGCTACCCCATTTAGTGGGGGTAGAGCCTACTTGCAAGTCTCTCCGACCTTCACAAAAAAAGTTATTCAAGAATATCTCTTTCTCCTATGTGCTTTCATCCCTAACCCTAACCCTAACCCTTCCGAAAGTCGGAGAAGCTCAAGGATGGTACCGATCGATGCGCGCTACCCCATTTAGTGGGGGTAGAGCCTACTTGCAAGTCTCTCCGACCTTCACAAAAAAAGTTATTCAAGAATATCTCTTTCTCCTATGTGCTTTCATCCCTAACCCTAACCCTAACCCTTCCGAAAGTCGGAGAAGCTCAAGGATGGTACCGATCGATGCGCGCTACCCCATTTAGTGGGGGTAGAGCCTACTTGCAAGTCTCTCCGACCTTCACAAAAAAAGTTATTCAAGAATATCTCTTTCTCCTATGTGCTTTCATCCCTAACCCTAACCCTAACCCTTCCGAAAGTCGGAGAAGCTCAAGGATGGTACCGATCGATGCGCGCTACCCCATTTAGTGGGGGTAGAGCCTACTTGCAAGTCTCTCCGACCTTCACAAAAAAAGTTATTCAAGAATATCTCTTTCTCCTATGTGCTTTCATCCCTAACCCTAACCCTTCCGAAAGTCGGAGAAGCTC
Source organism: Limanda limanda (assembly GCF_963576545.1). Classification (NCBI taxonomy): domain Eukaryota; kingdom Metazoa; phylum Chordata; class Actinopteri; order Pleuronectiformes; family Pleuronectidae; genus Limanda; species Limanda limanda. The sequence goes on from NW_026870442.1 coordinate 22,353, forward strand.
AAGGATGGTACCGATCGATGCGCGCTACCCCATTTAGTGGGGGTAGAGCCTACTTGCAAGTCTCTCCGACCTTCACAAAAAAAGTTATTCAAGAATATCTCTTTCTCCTATGTGCTTTCATCCCTAACCCTAACCCTAACCCTTCCGAAAGTCGGAGAAGCTCAAGGATGGTACTGATCGATGCGCGCAACCCCATTTAGTGGGGGTAGAGCCTACTTGCAAGTCTCTCCGACCTTCACAAAAAAAGTTATTCAAGAATATCTCCTCAGATTTTGGGGGAATTTCGTCGGTCAACCTCTTCCGAAGGTCGTACAAGCTCGGGGATGGTACCAATCGATCTGCAGGACCCAAATTAGTCCAGATGCAACCACTTTCCAAGTCTCTCCGACCTTCACAAAAAAAGTTATTCAAGAATATCTCTTTCTCCTATGTGCTTTCATCCCTAACCCTAACCCTAACCCTTCCGAAAGTCGGAGAAGCTCAAGGATGGTACCGATCGATGCGCGCTACCCCATTTAGTGGGGGTAGAGCCTACTTGCAAGTCTCTCCGACCTTCACAAAAAAAGTTATTCAAGAATATCTCTTTCTCCTATGTGCTTTCATCCCTAACCCTAACCCTAACCCTTCCGAAAGTCGGAGAAGCTCAAGGATGGTACCGATCGATGCGCGCAACCCCATTTAGTGGGGGTAGAGCCTACTTGCAAGTCTCTCCGACCTTCACAAAAAAAGTTATTCAAGAATATCTCCTCAGATTTGGGGGAATTTCGTCGGTCGACCTCTTCCGAAGGTCGTACAAGCTCGGGGATGGTACCAATCGATCCGCAGGACCCAAATTAGTCCAGATGCAACCACTTTCCAAGTCTCTCCGACCTTCACAAAAAAAGTTATTCAAGAATATCTCTTTCTCCTATGTGCTTTCATCCCTAACCCTAACCCTAACCCTTCCGAAAGTCGGAGAAGCTCAAGGATGGTACCGATCGATGCGCGCTACCCCATTTAGTGGGGGTAGAGCCTACTTGCAAGTCTCTCCGACCTTCACAAAAAAAGTTATTCAAGAATATCTCTTTCTCCTATGTGCTTTCATCCCTAACCCTAACCCTAACCCTTCCGAAAGTCGGAGAAGCTCAAGGATGGTACCGATCGATGCGCGCTACCCCATTTAGTGGGGGTAGAGCCTACTTGCAAGTCTCTCCGACCTTCACAAAAAAAGTTATTCAAGAATATCTCTTTCTCCTATGTGCTTTCATCCCTAACCCTAACCCTAACCCTTCCGAAAGTCGGAGAAGCTCAAGGATGGTACCGATCGATGCGCGCTACCCCATTTAGTGGGGGTAGAGCCTACTTGCAAGTCTCTCCGACCTTCACAAAAAAAGTTATTCAAGAATATCTCTTTCTCCTATGTGCTTTCATCCCTAACCCTAACCCTAACCCTTCCGAAAGTCGGAGAAGCTCAAGGATGGTACCGATCGATGCGCGCTACCCCATTTAGTGGGGGTAGAGCCTACTTGCAAGTCTCTCCGACCTTCACAAAAAAAGTTATTCAAGAATATCTCTTTCTCCTATGTGCTTTCATCCCTAACCCTAACCCTTCCGAAAGTCGGAGAAGCTCAAGGATGGTACCGATCGATGCGCGCTACCCCATTTAGTGGGGGTAGAGCCTACTTGCAAGTCTCTCCGACCTTCACAAAAAAAGTTATTCAAGAATATCTCTTTCTCCTATGTGCTTTCATCCCTAACCCTAACCCTAACCCTTCCGAAAGTCGGAGAAGCTCAAGGATGGTACTGATCGATGCGCGCAACCCCATTTAGTGGGGGTAGAGCCTACTTGCAAGTCTCTCCGACCTTCACAAAAAAAGTTATTCAAGAATATCTCCTCAGATTTTGGGGGAATTTCGTCGGTCAACCTCTTCCGAAGGTCGTACAAGCTCGGGGATGGTACCAATCGATCTGCAGGACCCAAATTAGTCCAGATGCAACCACTTTCCAAGTCTCTCCGACCTTCACAAAAAAAGTTATTCAAGAATATCTCTTTCTCCTATGTGCTTTCATCCCTAACCCTAACCCTAACCCTTCCGAAAGTCGGAGAAGCTCAAGGATGGTACCGATCGATGCGCGCTACCCCATTTAGTGGGGGTAGAGCCTACTTGCAAGTCTCTCCGACCTTCACAAAAAAAGTTATTCAAGAATATCTCTTTCTCCTATGTGCTTTCATCCCTAACCCTAACCCTAACCCTTCCGAAAGTTGGAGAAGCTCAAGGATGGTACCGATCGATGCGCGCAACCCCATTTAGTGGGGGTAGAGCCTACTTGCAAGTCTCTCCGACCTTCACAAAAAAAGTTATTCAAGAATATCTCCTCAGATTTGGGGGAATTTCGTCGGTCGACCTCTTCCGAAGGTCGTAAAAGCTCGGGGATGGTACCAATCGATCCGCAGGACCCAAATTAGTCCAGATGCAACCACTTTCCAAGTCTCTCCGACCTTCACAAAAAAAGTTATTCAAGAATATCTCTTTCTCCTATGTGCTTTCATCCCTAACCCTAACCCTAACCCTTCCGAAAGTCGGAGAAGCTCAAGGATGGTACCGATCGATGCGCGCTACCCCATTTAGTGGGGGTAGAGCCTACTTGCAAGTCTCTCCGACCTTCACAAAAAAAGTTATTCAAGAATATCTCTTTCTCCTATGTGCTTTCATCCCTAACCCTAACCCTAACCCTTCCGAAAGTCGGAGAAGCTCAAGGATGGTACAGATCGATGCGCGCTACCCCATTTAGTGGGGGTAGAGCCTACTTGCAAGTCTCTCCGACCTTCACAAAAAAAGTTATTCAAGAATATCTCTTTCTCCTATGTGCTTTCATCCCTAACCCTAACCCTAACCCTTCCGAAAGTCGGAGAAGCTCAAGGATGGTACCGATCGATGCGCGCTACCCCATTTAGTGGGGGTAGAGCCTACTTGCAAGTCTCTCCGACCTTCACAAAAAAAGTTATTCAAGAATATCTCTTTCTCCTATGTGCTTTCATCCCTAACCCTAACCCTAACCCTTCCGAAAGTCGGAGAAGCTCAAGGATGGTACCGATCGATGCGCGCTACCCCATTTAGTGGGGGTAGAGCCTACTTGCAAGTCTCTCCGACCTTCACAAAAAAAGTTATTCAAGAATATCTCTTTCTCCTATGTGCTTTCATCCCTAACCCTAACCCTTCCGAAAGTCGGAGAAGCTCAAGGATGGTACCGATCGATGCGCGCTACCCCATTTAGTGGGGGTAGAGCCTACTTGCAAGTCTCTCCGACCTTCACAAAAAAAGTTATTCAAGAATATCTCTTTCTCCTATGTGCTTTCATCCCTAACCCTAACCCTAACCCTTCCGAAAGTCGGAGAAGCTCAAGGATGGTACTGATCGATGCGCGCAACCCCATTTAGTGGGGGTAGAGCCTACTTGCAAGTCTCTCCGACCTTCACAAAAAAAGTTATTCAAGAATATCTCCTCAGATTTTGGGGGAATTTCGTCGGTCAACCTCTTCCGAAGGTCGTACAAGCTCGGGGATGGTACCAATCGATCTGCAGGACCCAAATTAGTCCAGATGCAACCACTTTCCAAGTCTCTCCGACCTTCACAAAAAAAGTTATTCAAGAATATCTCTTTCTCCTATGTGCTTTCATCCCTAACCCTAACCCTAACCCTTCCGAAAGTCGGAGAAGCTCAAGGATGGTACCGATCGATGCGCGCTACCCCATTTAGTGGGGGTAGAGCCTACTTGCAAGTCTCTCCGACCTTCACAAAAAAAGTTATTCAAGAATATCTCTTTCTCCTATGTGCTTTCATCCCTAACCCTAACCCTAACCCTTCCGAAAGTCGGAGAAGCTCAAGGATGGTACCGATCGATGCGCGCAACCCCATTTAGTGGGGGTAGAGCCTACTTGCAAGTCTCTCCGACCTTCACAAAAAAAGTTATTCAAGAATATCTCCTCAGATTTGGGGGAATTTCGTCGGTCGACCTCTTCCGAAGGTCGTACAAGCTCGGGGATGGTACCAATCGATCCGCAGGACCCAAATTAGTCCAGATGCAACCACTTTCCAAGTCTCTCCGACCTTCACAAAAAAAGTTATTCAAGAATATCTCTTTCTCCTATGTGCTTTCATCCCTAACCCTAACCCTAACCCTTCCGAAAGTCGGAGAAGCTCAAGGATGGTACCGATCGATGCGCGCTACCCCATTTAGTGGGGGTAGAGCCTACTTGCAAGTCTCTCCGACCTTCACAAAAAAAGTTATTCAAGAATATCTCTTTCTCCTATGTGCTTTCATCCCTAACCCTAACCCTAACCCTTCCGAAAGTCGGAGAAGCTCAAGGATGGTACCGATCGATGCGCGCTACCCCATTTAGTGGGGGTAGAGCCTACTTGCAAGTCTCTCCGACCTTCACAAAAAAAGTTATTCAAGAATATCTCTTTCTCCTATGTGCTTTCATCCCTAACCCTAACCCTAACCCTTCCGAAAGTCGGAGAAGCTCAAGGATGGTACCGATCGATGCGCGCTACCCCATTTAGTGGGGGTAGAGCCTACTTGCAAGTCTCTCCGACCTTCACAAAAAAAGTTATTCAAGAATATCTCTTTCTCCTATGTGCTTTCATCCCTAACCCTAACCCTAACCCTTCCGAAAGTCGGAGAAGCTCAAGGATGGTACCGATCGATGCGCGCTACCCCATTTAGTGGGGGTAGAGCCTACTTGCAAGTCTCTCCGACCTTCACAAAAAAAGTTATTCAAGAATATCTCTTTCTCCTATGTGCTTTCATCCCTAACCCTAACCCTTCCGAAAGTCGGAGAAGCTCAAGGATGGTACCGATCGATGCGCGCTACCCCATTTAGTGGGGGTAGAGCCTACTTGCAAGTCTCTCCGACCTTCACAAAAAAAGTTATTCAAGAATATCTCTTTCTCCTATGTGCTTTCATCCCTAACCCTAACCCTAACCCTTCCGAAAGTCGGAGAAGCTCAAGGATGGTACCGATCGATGCGCGCTACCCCATTTAGTGGGGGTAGAGCCTACTTGCAAGTCTCTCCGACCTTCACAAAAAAAGTTATTCAAGAATATCTCTTTCTCCTATGTGCTTTCATCCCTAACCCTAACCCTAACCCTTCCGAAAGTCGGAGAAGCTCAAGGATGGTACCGATCGATGCGCGCTACCCCATTTAGTGGGGGTAGAGCCTACTTGCAAGTCTCTCCGACCTTCACAAAAAAAGTTATTCAAGAATATCTCTTTCTCCTATGTGCTTTCATCCCTAACCCTAACCCTAACCCTTCCGAAAGTCGGAGAAGCTCAAGGATGGTACCGATCGATGCGCGCAACCCCATTTAGTGGGGGTAGAGCCTACTTGCAAGTCTCTCCGACCTTCACAAAAAAAGTTATTCAAGAATATCTCCTCAGATTTGGGGGAATTTCGTCGGTCGACCTCTTCCGAAGGTCGTACAAGCTCGGGGATGGTACCAATCGATCCGCAGGACCCAAATTAGTCCAGATGCAACCACTTTCCAAGTCTCTCCGACCTTCACAAAAAAAGTTATTCAAGAATATCTCTTTCTCCTATGTGCTTTCATCCCTAACCCTAACCCTAACCCTTCCGAAAGTCGGAGAAGCTCAAGGATGGTACCGATCGATGCGCGCTACCCCATTTAGTGGGGGTAGAGCCTACTTGCAAGTCTCTCCGACCTTCACAAAAAAAGTTATTCAAGAATATCTCTTTCTCCTATGTGCTTTCATCCCTAACCCTAACCCTAACCCTTCCGAAAGTCGGAGAAGCTCAAGGATGGTACCGATCGATGCGCGCTACCCCATTTAGTGGGGGTAGAGCCTACTTGCAAGTCTCTCCGACCTTCACAAAAAAAGTTATTCAAGAATATCTCTTTCTCCTATGTGCTTTCATCCCTAACCCTAACCCTAACCCTTCCGAAAGTCGGAGAAGCTCAAGGATGGTACCGATCGATGCGCGCTACCCCATTTAGTGGGGGTAGAGCCTACTTGCAAGTCTCTCCGACCTTCACAAAAAAAGTTATTCAAGAATATCTCTTTCTCCTATGTGCTTTCATCCCTAACCCTAACCCTAACCCTTCCGAAAGTCGGAGAAGCTCAAGGATGGTACCGATCGATGCGCGCTACCCCATTTAGTGGGGGTAGAGCCTACTTGCAAGTCTCTCCGACCTTCACAAAAAAAGTTATTCAAGAATATCTCTTTCTCCTATGTGCTTTCATCCCTAACCCTAACCCTTCCGAAAGTCGGAGAAGCTCAAGGATGGTACCGATCGATGCGCGCTACCCCATTTAGTGGGGGTAGAGCCTACTTGCAAGTCTCTCCGACCTTCACAAAAAAAGTTATTCAAGAATATCTCTTTCTCCTATGTGCTTTCATCCCTAACCCTAACCCTAACCCTTCCGAAAGTCGGAGAAGCTCAAGGATGGTACTGATCGATGCGCGCAACCCCATTTAGTGGGGGTAGAGCCTACTTGCAAGTCTCTCCGACCTTCACAAAAAAAGTTATTCAAGAATATCTCCTCAGATTTTGGGGGAATTTCGTCGGTCAACCTCTTCCGAAGGTCGTACAAGCTCGGGGATGGTACCAATCGATCTGCAGGACCCAAATTAGTCCAGATGCAACCACTTTCCAAGTCTCTCCGACCTTCACAAAAAAAGTTATTCAAGAATATCTCTTTCTCCTATGTGCTTTCATCCCTAACCCTAACCCTTCCGAAAGTCGGAGAAGCTCAAGGATGGTACCGATCGATGCGCGCTACCCCATTTAGTGGGGGTAGAGCCTACTTGCAAGTCTCTCCGACCTTCACAAAAAAAGTTATTCAAGAATATCTCTTTCTCCTATGTGCTTTCATCCCTAACCCTAACCCTAACCCTTCCGAAAGTCGGAGAAGCTCAAGGATGGTACCGATCGATGCGCGCAACGCCATTTAGTGGGGGTAGAGCCTACTTGCAAGTCTCTCCGACCTTCACAAAAAAAGTTATTCAAGAATATCTCCTCAGATTTGGGGGAATTTCGTCGGTCGACCTCTTCCGAAGGTCGTACAAGCTCGGGGATGGTACCAATCGATCCGCAGGACCCAAATTAGTCCAGATGCAACCACTTTCCAAGTCTCTCCGACCTTCACAAAAAAAGTTATTCAAGAATATCTCTTTCTCCTATGTGCTTTCATCCCTAACCCTAACCCTAACCCTTCCGAAAGTCGGAGAAGCTCAAGGATGGTACCGATCGATGCGCGCTACCCCATTTAGTGGGGGTAGAGCCTACTTGCAAGTCTCTCCGACCTTCACAAAAAAAGTTATTCAAGAATATCTCTTTCTCCTATGTGCTTTCATCCCTAACCCTAACCCTAACCCTTCCGAAAGTCGGAGAAGCTCAAGGATGGTACCGATCGATGCGCGCTACCCCATTTAGTGGGGGTAGAGCCTACTTGCAAGTCTCTCCGACCTTCACAAAAAAAGTTATTCAAGAATATCTCTTTCTCCTATGTGCTTTCATCCCTAACCCTAACCCTAACCCTTCCGAAAGTCGGAGAAGCTCAAGGATGGTACCGATCGATGCGCGCTACCCCATTTAGTGGGGGTAGAGCCTACTTGCAAGTCTCTCCGACCTTCACAAAAAAAGTTATTCAAGAATATCTCTTTCTCCTATGTGCTTTCATCCCTAACCCTAACCCTAACCCTTCCGAAAGTCGGAGAAGCTCAAGGATGGTACAGATCGATGCGCGTTACCCCATTTAGTGGGGGTAGAGCCTACTTGCAAGTCTCTCCGACCTTCACAAAAAAAGTTATTCAAGAATATCTCTTTCTCCTATGTGCTTTCATCCCTAACCCTAACCCTAACCCTTCCGAAAGTCGGAGAAGCTCAAGGATGGTACTGATCGATGCGCGCAACCCCATTTAGTGGGGGTAGAGCCTACTTGCAAGTCTCTCCGACCTTCACAAAAAAAGTTATTCAAGAATATCTCCTCAGATTTGGGGGAATTTCGTCGGTCGACCTCTTCCGAAGGTCGTACAAGCTCGGGGATGGTACCAATCGATCCGCAGGACCCAAATTAGTCCAGATGCAACCACTTTTCAAGTCTCTCCGACCTTCACAAAAAAAGTTATTCAAGAATATCTCTTTCTCCTATGTGCTTTCATCCCTAACCCTAACCCTAACCCTTCAGAAAGTCGGAGAAGCTCAAGGATGGTACCGATCGATGCGCGCTACCCCATTTAGTGGGGGTAGAGCCTACTTGCAAGTCTCTCCGACCTTCACAAAAAAAGTTATTCAAGAATATCTCTTTCTCCTATGTGCTTTCATCCCTAACCCTAACCCTAACCCTTCCGAAAGTCGGAGAAGCTCAAGGATGGTACCGATCGATGCGCGCTACCCCATTTAGTGGGGGTAGAGCCTACTTGCAAGTCTCTCCGACCTTCACAAAAAAAGTTATTCAAGAATATCTCCTCAGATTTGGGGGAATTTCGTCGGTCGACCTCTTCCGAAGGTCGTACAAGCTCGGGGATGGTACCAATCGATCCGCAGGACCCAAATTAGTCCAGATGCAACCACTTTCCAAGTCTCTCCGACCTTCACAAAAAAAGTTATTCAAGAATATCTCTTTCTCCTATGTGCTTTCATCCCTAACCCTAACCCTAACCCTTCCGAAAGTCGGAGAAGCTCAAGGATGGTACCGATCGATGCGCGCTACCCCATTTAGTGGGGGTAGAGCCTACTTGCAAGTCTCTCCGACCTTCACAAAAAAAGTTATTCAAGAATATCTCTTTCTCCTATGTGCTTTCATCCCTAACCCTAACCCTAACCCTTCCGAAAGTCGGAGAAGCTCAAGGATGGTACCGATCGATGCGCGCTACCCCATTTAGTGGGGGTAGAGCCTACTTGCAAGTCTCTCCGACCTTCACAAAAAAAGTTATTCAAGAATATCTCTTTCTCCTATGTGCTTTCATCCCTAACCCTAACCCTAACCCTTCCGAAAGTCGGAGAAGCTCAAGGATGGTACTGATCGATGCGCGCTACCCCATTTAGTGGGGGTAGAGCCTACTTGCAAGTCTCTCCGACCTTCACAAAAAAAGTTATTCAAGAATATCTCTTTCTCCTATGTGCTTTCATCCCTAACCCTAACCCTAACCCTTCCGAAAGTCGGAGAAGCTCAAGGATGGTACTGATCGATGCGCGCAACCCCATTTAGTGGGGGTAGAGCCTACTTGCAAGTCTCTCCGACCTTCACAAAAAAAGTTATTCAAGAATATCTCCTCAGATTTTGGGGGAATTTCGTCGGTCGACCTCTTCCGAAGGTCGTACAAGCTCGGGGATGGTACCAATCGATCTGCAGGACCCAAATTAGTCCAGATGCAACCACTTTCCAAGTCTCTCCGACCTTCACAAAAAAAGTTATTCAAGAATATCTCTTTCTCCTATGTGCTTTCATCCCTAACCCTAACCCTAACCCTTCCGAAAGTCGGAGAAGCTCAAGGATGGTACCGATCGATGCGCGCTACCCCATTTAGTGGGGGTAGAGCCTACTTGCAAGTCTCTCCGACCTTCACAAAAAAAGTTATTCAAGAATATCTCTTTCTCCTATGTGCTTTCATCCCTAACCCTAACCCTAACCCTTCCGAAAGTCGGAGAAGCTCAAGGATGGTACCGATTGATGCGCGCAACCCCATTTAGTGGGGGTAGAGCCTACTTGCAAGTCTCTCCGACCTTCACAAAAAAAGTTATTCAAGAATATCTCCTCAGATTTGGGGGAATTTCGTCGGTCGACCTCTTCCGAAGGTCGTACAAGCTCGGGGATGGTACCAATCGATCCGCAGGACCCAAATTAGTCCAGATGCAACCACTTTCCAAGTCTCTCCGACCTTCACAAAAAAAGTTATTCAAGAATATCTCTTTCTCCTATGTGCTTTCATCCCTAACCCTAACCCTAACCCTTCCGAAAGTCGGAGAAGCTCAAGGATGGTACCGATCGATGCGCGCTACCCCATTTAGTGGGGGTAGAGCCTACTTGCAAGTCTCTCCGACCTTCACAAAAAAAGTTATTCAAGAATATCTCTTTCTCCTATGTGCTTTCATCCCTAACCCTAACCCTAACCCTTCCGAAAGTCGGAGAAGCTCAAGGATGGTACCGATCGATGCGCGCTACCCCATTTAGTGGGGGTAGAGCCTACTTGCAAGTCTCTCCGACCTTCACAAAAAAAGTTATTCAAGAATATCTCTTTCTCCTATGTGCTTTCATCCCTAACCCTAACCCTAACCCTTCCGAAAGTCGGAGAAGCTCAAGGATGGTACCGATCGATGCGCGCTACCCCATTTAGTGGGGGTAGAGCCTACTTGCAAGTCTCTCCGACCTTCACAAAAAAAGTTATTCAAGAATATCTCTTTCTCCTATGTGCTTTCATCCCTAACCCTAACCCTAACCCTTCCGAAAGTCGGAGAAGCTCAAGGATGGTACTGATCGATGCGCGCAACCCCATTTAGTGGGGGTAGAGCCTACTTGCAAGTCTCTCCGACCTTCACAAAAAAAGTTATTCAAGAATATCTCCTCAGATTTGGGGGAATTTCGTCGGTCGACCTCTTCCGAAGGTCGTACAAGCTCGGGGATGGTACCAATCGATCCGCAGGACCCAATGTAGTCCAGATGCAACCACTTTCCAAGTCTCTCCGACCTTCACAAAAAAAGTTATTCAAGAATATCTCTTTCTCCTATGTGCTTTCATCCCTAACCCTAACCCTAACCCTTCCGAAAGTCGGAGAAGCTCAAGGATGGTACCGATCGATGCGCGCTACCCCATTTAGTGGGGGTAGAGCCTACTTGCAAGTCTCTCCGACCTTCACAAAAAAAGTTATTCAAGAATATCTCTTTCTCCTATGTGCTTTCATCCCTAACCCTAACCATAACCCTTCCGAAAGTCGGAGAAGCTCAAAGATGGTACCGATCGATGCGCGCTACCCCATTTAGTGGGGGTAGAGCCTACTTGCAAGTCTCTCCGACCTTCACAAAAAAAGTTATTCAAGAATATCTCCTCAGATTTGGGGGAATTTCGTCGGTCGACCTCTTCCGAAGGTCGTACAAGCTCGGGGATGGTACCAATCGATCTGCAGGACCCAAATTAGTCCAGATGCAACCACTTTCCAAGTCTCTCCGACCTTCACAAAAAAAGTTATTCAAGAATATCTCTTTCTCCTATGTGCTTTCATCCCTAACCCTAACCCTAACCCTTCCGAAAGTCGGAGAAGCTCAAGGATGGTACCGATCGATGCGCGCTACCCCATTTAGTGGGGGTAGAGCCTACTTGCAAGTCTCTCCGACCTTCACAAAAAAAGTTATTCAAGAATATCTCTTTCTCCTATGTGCTTTCATCCCTAACCCTAACCCTAACCCTTCCGAAAGTCGGAGAAGCTCAAGGATGGTACTGATCGATGCGCGCTACCCCATTTAGTGGGGGTAGAGCCTACTTGCAAGTCTCTCCGACCTTCACAAAAAAAGTTATTCAAGAATATCTCTTTCTCCTATGTGCTTTCATCCCTAACCCTAACCCTAACCCTTCCGAAAGTCGGAGAAGCTCAAGGATGGTACTGATCGATGCGCGCAACCCCATTTAGTGGGGGTAGAGCCTACTTGCAAGTCTCTCCGACCTTCACAAAAAAAGTTATTCAAGAATATCTCCTCAGATTTTGGGGGAATTTCGTCGGTCGACCTCTTCCGAAGGTCGTACAAGCTCGGGGATGGTACCAATCGATCTGCAGGACCCAAATTAGTCCAGATGCAACCACTTTCCAAGTCTCTCCGACCTTCACAAAAAAAGTTATTCAAGAATATCTCTTTCTCCTATGTGCTTTCATCCCTAACCCTAACCCTAACCCTTCCGAAAGTCGGAGAAGCTCAAGGATGGTACCGATCGATGCGCGCTACCCCATTTAGTGGGGGTAGAGCCTACTTGCAAGTCTCTCCGACCTTCACAAAAAAAGTTATTCAAGAATATCTCTTTCTCCTATGTGCTTTCATCCCTAACCCTAACCCTAACCCTTCCGAAAGTCGGAGAAGCTCAAGGATGGTACCGATTGATGCGCGCAACCCCATTTAGTGGGGGTAGAGCCTACTTGCAAGTCTCTCCGACCTTCACAAAAAAAGTTATTCAAGAATATCTCCTCAGATTTGGGGGAATTTCGTCGGTCGACCTCTTCCGAAGGTCGTACAAGCTCGGGGATGGTACCAATCGATCCGCAGGACCCAAATTAGTCCAGATGCAACCACTTTCCAAGTCTCTCCGACCTTCACAAAAAAAGTTATTCAAGAATATCTCTTTCTCCTATGTGCTTTCATCCCTAACCCTAACCCTAACCCTTCCGAAAGTCGGAGAAGCTCAAGGATGGTACCGATCGATGCGCGCTACCCCATTTAGTGGGGGTAGAGCCTACTTGCAAGTCTCTCCGACCTTCACAAAAAAAGTTATTCAAGAATATCTCTTTCTCCTATGTGCTTTCAGCCCTAACCCTAACCCTAACCCTTCCGAAAGTCGGAGAAGCTCAAGGATGGTACCGATCGATGCGCGCTACCCCATTTAGTGGGGGTAGAGCCTACTTGCAAGTCTCTCCGACCTTCACAAAAAAAGTTATTCAAGAATATCTCTTTCTCCTATGTGCTTTCATCCCTAACCCTAACCCTAACCCTTCCGAAAGTCGGAGAAGCTCAAGGATGGTACCGATCGATGCGCGCTACCCCATTTAGTGGGGGTAGAGCCTACTTGCAAGTCTCTCCGACCTTCACAAAAAAAGTTATTCAAGAATATCTCTTTCTCCTATGTGCTTTCATCCCTAACCCTAACCCTAACCCTTCCGAAAGTCGGAGAAGCTCAAGGATGGTACCGATCGATGCGCGCTACCCCATTTAGTGGGGGTAGAGCCTACTTGCAAGTCTCTCCGACCTTCACAAAAAAAGTTATTCAAGAATATCTCTTTCTCCTATGTGCTTTCATCCCTAACCCTAACCCTAACCCTTCCGAAAGTCGGAGAAGCTCAAGGATGGTACCGATTGATGCGCGCAACCCCATTTAGTGGGGGTAGAGCCTACTTGCAAGTCTCTCCGACCTTCACAAAAAAAGTTATTCAAGAATATCTCCTCAGATTTGGGGGAATTTCGTCGGTCGACCTCTTCCGAAGGTCGTACAAGCTCGGGGATGGTACCAATCGATCCGCAGGACCCAAATTAGTCCAGATGCAACCACTTTCCAAGTCTCTCCGACCTTCACAAAAAAAGTTATTCAAGAATATCTCTTTCTCCTATGTGCTTTCATCCCTAACCCTAACCCTAACCCTTCCGAAAGTCGGAGAAGCTCAAGGATGGTACCGATCGATGCGCGCTACCCCATTTAGTGGGGGTAGAGCCTACTTGCAAGTCTCTCCGACCTTCACAAAAAAAGTTATTCAAGAATATCTCTTTCTCCTATGTGCTTTCATCCCTAACCCTAACCCTAACCCTTCCGAAAGTCGGAGAAGCTCAAGGATGGTACCGATCGATGCGCGCTACCCCATTTAGTGGGGGTAGAGCCTACTTGCAAGTCTCTCCGACCTTCACAAAAAAAGTTATTCAAGAATATCTCTTTCTCCTATGTGCTTTCATCCCTAACCCTAACCCTAACCCTTCCGAAAGTCGGAGAAGCTCAAGGATGGTACCGATCGATGCGCGCTACCCCATTTAGTGGGGGTAGAGCCTACTTGCAAGTCTCTCCGACCTTCACAAAAAAAGTTATTCAAGAATATCTCTTTCTCCTATGTGCTTTCATCCCTAACCCTAACCCTAACCCTTCCGAAAGTCGGAGAAGCTCAAGGATGGTACTGATCGATGCGCGCAACCCCATTTAGTGGGGGTAGAGCCTACTTGCAAGTCTCTCCGACCTTCACAAAAAAAGTTATTCAAGAATATCTCCTCAGATTTGGGGGAATTTCGTTGGTCGACCTCTTCCGAAGGTCGTACAAGCTCGGGGATGGTACCAATCGATCCGCAGGACCCAAATTAGTCCAGATGCAACCACTTTCCAAGTCTCTCCGACCTTCACAAAAAAAGTTATTCAAGAATATCTCTTTCTCCTATGTGCTTTCATCCCTAACCCTAACCCTAACCCTTCCGAAAGTCGGAGAAGCTCAAGGATGGTACCGATCGATGCGCGCTACCCCATTTAGTGGGGGTAGAGCCTACTTGCAAGTCTCTCCGACCTTCACAAAAAAAGTTATTCAAGAATATCTCTTTCTCCTATGTGCTTTCATCCCTAACCCTAACCCTAACCCTTCCGAAAGTCGGAGAAGCTCAAGGATGGTACCGATCGATGCGCGCTACCCCATTTAGTGGGGGTAGAGCCTACTTGCAAGTCTCTCCGACCTTCACAAAAAAAGTTATTCAAGAATATCTCTTTCTCCTATGTGCTTTCATCCCTAACCCTAACCCTAACCCTTCCGAAAGTCGGAGAAGCTCAAGGATGGTACTGATCGATGTGCGCAACCCCATTTAGTGGGGGTAGAGCCTACTTGCAAGTCTCTCCGACCTTCACAAAAAAAGTTATTCAAGAATATCTCCTCAGATTTGGGGGAATTTCGTCGGTCGACCTCTTCCGAAGGTCGTACAAGCTCGGGGATGGTACCAATCGATCTGCAGGACCCAAATTAGTCCAGATGCAACCACTTTCCAAGTCTCTCCGACCTTCACAAAAAAAGTTATTCAAGAATATCTCTTTCTCCTATGTGCTTTCATCCCTAACCCTAACCCTAACCCTTCCGAAAGTCGGAGAAGCTCAAGGATGGTACCGATCGATGCGCGCTACCCCATTTAGTGGGGGTAGAGCCTACTTGCAAGTCTCTCCGACCTTCACAAAAAAAGTTATTCAAGAATATCTCTTTCTCCTATGTGCTTTCATCCCTAACCCTAACCCTTCCGAAAGTCGGAGAAGCTCAAGGATGGTACCGATCGATGCGCGCTACCCCATTTAGTGGGGGTAGAGCCTACTTGCAAGTCTCTCCGACCTTCACAAAAAAAGTTATTCAAGAATATCTCCTCAGATTTGGGGGAATTTCGTCGGTCGACCTCTTCCGAAGGTCGTACAAGCTCGGGGATGGTACCAATCGATCCGCAGGACCCAAATTAGTCCAGATGCAACCACTTTCCAAGTCTCTCCGACCTTCACAAAAAAAGTTATTCAAGAATATCTCTTTCTCCTATGTGCTTTCATCCCTAACCCTAACCCTAACCCTTCCGAAAGTCGGAGAAGCTCAAGGATGGTACCGATCGATGCGCGCTACCCCATTTAGTGGGGGTAGAGCCTACTTGCAAGTCTCTCCGACCTTCACAAAAAAAGTTATTCAAGAATATCTCTTTCTCCTATGTGCTTTCATCCCTAACCCTAACCCTAACCCTTCCGAAAGTCGGAGAAGCTCAAGGATGGTACCGATCGATGCGCGCTACCCCATTTAGTGGGGGTAGAGCCTACTTGCAAGTCTCTCCGACCTTCACAAAAAAAGTTATTCAAGAATATCTCTTTCTCCTATGTGCTTTCATCCCTAACCCTAACCCTAACCCTTCCGAAAGTCGGAGAAGCTCAAGGATGGTACCGATCGATGCGCGCTACCCCATTTAGTGGGGGTAGAGCCTACTTGCAAGTCTCTCCGACCTTCACAAAAAAAGTTATTCAAGAATATCTCTTTCTCCTATGTGCTTTCATCCCTAACCCTAACCCTAACCCTTCCGAAAGTCGGAGAAGCTCAAGGATGGTACCGATCGATGCGCGCTACCCCATTTAGTGGGGGTAGAGCCTACTTGCAAGTCTCTCCGACCTTCACAAAAAAAGTTATTCAAGAATATCTCTTTCTCCTATGTGCTTTCATCCCTAACCCTAACCCTAACCCTTCCGAAAGTCGGAGAAGCTCAAGGATAGTACCGATCGATGCGCGCTACCCCATTTAGTGGGGGTAGAGCCTACTTGCAAGTCTCTCCGACCTTCACAAAAAAAGTTATTCAAGAATATCTCTTTCTCCTATGTGCTTTCATCCCTAACCCTAACCCTAACCCTTCCGAAAGTCGGAGAAGCTCAAGGATGGTACTGATCGATGCGCGCAACCCCATTTAGTGGGGGTAGAGCCTACTTGCAAGTCTCTCCGACCTTCACAAAAAAAGTTATTCAAGAATATCTCCTCAGATTTTGGGGGAATTTCGTCGGTCGACCTCTTCCGAAGGTCGTACAAGCTCGGGGATGGTACCAATCGATCTGCAGGACCCAAATTAGTCCAGATGCAACCACTTTGCAAGTCTCTCCGACCTTCACAAAAAAAGTTATTCAAGAATATCTCTTTCTCCTATGTGCTTTCATCCCTAACCCTAACCCTAACCCTTCCGAAAGTCGGAGAAGCTCAAGGATAGTACCGTTCGATGCGCGCTACCCCATTTAGTGGGGGTAGAGCCTACTTGCAAGTCTCTCCGACCTTCACAAAAAAAGTTATTCAAGAATATCTCTTTCTCCTATGTGCTTTCATCCCTAACCCTAACCCTAACCCTTCCGAAAGTCGGAGAAGCTCAAGGATGGTACCGATCGATGCGCGCAACCCCATTTAGTGGGGGTAGAGCCTACTTGCAAGTCTCTCCGACCTTCACAAAAAAAGTTATTCAAGAATATCTCCTCAGATTTGGGGGAATTTCGTCGGTCGACCTCTTCCGAAGGTCGTACAAGCTCGGGGATGGTACCAATCTATCCGCAGGACCCAAATTAGTCCAGATGCAACCACTTTCCAAGTCTCTCCGACCTTCACAAAAAAAGTTATTCAAGAATATCTCTTTCTCCTATGTGCTTTCATCCCTAACCCTAACCCTAACCCTTCCGAAAGTCGGAGAAGCTCAAGGATGGTACCGATCGATGCGCGCTACCCCATTTAGTGGGGGTAGAGCCTACTTGCAAGTCTCTCCGACCTTCACAAAAAAAGTTATTCAAGAATATCTCTTTCTCCTATGTGCTTTCATCCCTAACCCTAACCCTAACCCTTCCGAAAGTCGGAGAAGCTCAAGGATGGTACCGATCGATGCGCGCTACCCCATTTAGTGGGGGTAGAGCCTACTTGCAAGTGTCTCCGACCTTCACAAAAAAAGTTATTCAAGAATATCTCTTTCTCCTATGTGCTTTCATCCCTAACCCTAACCCTAACCCTTCCGAAAGTCGGAGAAGCTCAAGGATGGTACCGATCGATGCGTGCTACCCCATTTAGTGGGGGTAGAGCCTACTTGCAAGTCTCTCCGACCTTCACAAAAAAAGTTATTCAAGAATATCTCTTTCTCCTATGTGCTTTCATCCCTAACCCTAACCCTAACCCTTCCGAAAGTCGGAGAAGCTCAAGGATGGTACTGATCGATGTGCGCAACCCCATTTAGTGGGGGTAGAGCCTACTTGCAAGTCTCTCCGACCTTCACAAAAAAAGTTATTCAAGAATATCTCTTTCTCCTATGTGCTTTCATCCCTAACCCTAACCCTAACCCTTCCGAAAGTCGGAGAAGCTCAAGGATGGTACCGATCGATGCGCGCTACCCCATTTAGTGGGGGTAGAGCCTACTTGCAAGTCTCTCCGACCTTCACAAAAAAAGTTATTCAAGAATATCTCTTTCTCCTATGTGCTTTCATCCCTAACCCTAACCCTAACCCTTCCGAAAGTCGGAGAAGCTCAAGGATGGTACTGATCGATGTGCGCAACCCCATTTAGTGGGGGTAGAGCCTACTTGCAAGTCTCTCCGACCTTCACAAAAAAAGTTATTCAAGAATATCTCCTCAGATTTGGGGGAATTTCGTCGGTCGACCTCTTCCGAAGGTCGTACAAGCTCGGGGATGGTACCAATCGATCTGCAGGACCCAAATTAGTCCAGATGCAACCACTTTCCAAGTCTCTCCGACCTTCACAAAAAAAGTTATTCAAGAATATCTCTTTCTCCTATGTGCTTTCATCCCTAACCCTAACCCTAACCCTTCCGAAAGTCGGAGAAGCTCAAGGATGGTACCGATCGATGCGCGCTACCCCATTTAGTGGGGGTAGAGCCTACTTGCAAGTCTCTCCGACCTTCACAAAAAAAGTTATTCAAGAATATCTCTTTCTCCTATGTGCTTTCATCCCTAACCCTAACCCTTCCGAAAGTCGGAGAAGCTCAAGGATGGTACCGATCGATGCGCGCTACCCCATTTAGTGGGGGTAGAGCCTACTTGCAAGTCTCTCCGACCTTCACAAAAAAAGTTATTCAAGAATATCTCCTCAGATTTGGGGGAATTTCGTCGGTCGACCTCTTCCGAAGGTCGTACAAGCTCGGGGATGGTACCAATCGATCCGCAGGACCCAAATTAGTCCAGATGCAACCACTTTCCAAGTCTCTCCGACCTTCACAAAAAAAGTTATTCAAGAATATCTCTTTCTCCTATGTGCTTTCATCCCTAACCCTAACCCTAACCCTTCCGAAAGTCGGAGAAGCTCAAGGATGGTACCGATCGATGCGCGCTACCCCATTTAGTGGGGGTAGAGCCTACTTGCAAGTCTCTCCGACCTTCACAAAAAAAGTTATTCAAGAATATCTCTTTCTCCTATGTGCTTTCATCCCTAACCCTAACCCTAACCCTTCCGAAAGTCGGAGAAGCTCAAGGATGGTACCGATCGATGCGCGCTACCCCATTTAGTGGGGGTAGAGCCTACTTGCAAGTCTCTCCGACCTTCACAAAAAAAGTTATTCAAGAATATCTCTTTCTCCTATGTGCTTTCATCCCTAACCCTAACCCTAACCCTTCCGAAAGTCGGAGAAGCTCAAGGATGGTACCGATCGATGCGCGCTACCCCATTTAGTGGGGGTAGAGCCTACTTGCAAGTCTCTCCGACCTTCACAAAAAAAGTTATTCAAGAATATCTCTTTCTCCTATGTGCTTTCATCCCTAACCCTAACCCTAACCCTTCCGAAAGTCGGAGAAGCTCAAGGATGGTACTGATCGATGTGCGCAACCCCATTTAGTGGGGGTAGAGCCTACTTGCAAGTCTCTCCGACCTTCACAAAAAAAGTTATTCAAGAATATCTCCTCAGATTTGGGGGAATTTCGTCGGTCGACCTCTTCCGAAGGTCGTACAAGCTCGGGGATGGTACCAATCGATCTGCAGGACCCAAATTAGTCCAGATGCAACCACTTTCCAAGTCTCTCCGACCTTCACAAAAAAAGTTATTCAAGAATATCTCTTTCTCCTATGTGCTTTCATCCCTAACCCTAACCCTAACCCTTCCGAAAGTCGGAGAAGCTCAAGGATGGTACCGATCGATGCGCGCTACCCCATTTAGTGGGGGTAGAGCCTACTTGCAAGTCTCTCCGACCTTCACAAAAAAAGTTATTCAAGAATATCTCTTTCTCCTATGTGCTTTCATCCCTAACCCTAACCCTTCCGAAAGTCGGAGAAGCTCAAGGATGGTACCGATCGATGCGCGCTACCCCATTTAGTGGGGGTAGAGCCTACTTGCAAGTCTCTCCGACCTTCACAAAAAAAGTTATTCAAGAATATCTCCTCAGATTTGGGGGAATTTCGTCGGTCGACCTCTTCCGAAGGTCGTACAAGCTCGGGGATGGTACCAATCGATCCGCAGGACCCAAATTAGTCCAGATGCAACCACTTTCCAAGTCTCTCCGACCTTCACAAAAAAAGTTATTCAAGAATATCTCTTTCTCCTATGTGCTTTCATCCCTAACCCTAACCCTAACCCTTCCGAAAGTCGGAGAAGCTCAAGGATGGTACCGATCGATGCGCGCTACCCCATTTAGTGGGGGTAGAGCCTACTTGCAAGTCTCTCCGACCTTCACAAAAAAAGTTATTCAAGAATATCTCTTTCTCCTATGTGCTTTCATCCCTAACCCTAACCCTAACCCTTCCGAAAGTCGGAGAAGCTCAAGGATGGTACCGATCGATGCGCGCTACCCCATTTAGTGGGGGTAGAGCCTACTTGCAAGTCTCTCCGACCTTCACAAAAAAAGTTATTCAAGAATATCTCTTTCTCCTATGTGCTTTCATCCCTAACCCTAACCCTAACCCTTCCGAAAGTCGGAGAAGCTCAAGGATGGTACCGATCGATGCGCGCTACCCCATTTAGTGGGGGTAGAGCCTACTTGCAAGTCTCTCCGACCTTCACAAAAAAAGTTATTCAAGAATATCTCTTTCTCCTATGTGCTTTCATCCCTAACCCTAACCCTAACCCTTCCGAAAGTCGGAGAAGCTCAAGGATGGTACCGATCGATGCGCGCTACCCCATTTAGTGGGGGTAGAGCCTACTTGCAAGTCTCTCCGACCTTCACAAAAAAAGTTATTCAAGAATATCTCTTTCTCCTATGTGCTTTCATCCCTAACCCTAACCCTAACCCTTCCGAAAGTCGGAGAAGCTCAAGGATAGTACCGATCGATGCGCGCTACCCCATTTAGTGGGGGTAGAGCCTACTTGCAAGTCTCTCCGACCTTCACAAAAAAAGTTATTCAAGAATATCTCTTTCTCCTATGTGCTTTCATCCCTAACCCTAACCCTAACCCTTCCGAAAGTCGGAGAAGCTCAAGGATGGTACTGATCGATGCGCGCAACCCCATTTAGTGGGGGTAGAGCCTACTTGCAAGTCTCTCCGACCTTCACAAAAAAAGTTATTCAAGAATATCTCCTCAGATTTTGGGGGAATTTCGTCGGTCGACCTCTTCCGAAGGTCGTACAAGCTCGGGGATGGTACCAATCGATCTGCAGGACCCAAATTAGTCCAGATGCAACCACTTTGCAAGTCTCTCCGACCTTCACAAAAAAAGTTATTCAAGAATATCTCTTTCTCCTATGTGCTTTCATCCCTAACCCTAACCCTAACCCTTCCGAAAGTCGGAGAAGCTCAAGGATAGTACCGTTCGATGCGCGCTACCCCATTTAGTGGGGGTAGAGCCTACTTGCAAGTCTCTCCGACCTTCACAAAAAAAGTTATTCAAGAATATCTCTTTCTCCTATGTGCTTTCATCCCTAACCCTAACCCTAACCCTTCCGAAAGTCGGAGAAGCTCAAGGATGGTACCGATCGATGCGCGCAACCCCATTTAGTGGGGGTAGAGCCTACTTGCAAGTCTCTCCGACCTTCACAAAAAAAGTTATTCAAGAATATCTCCTCAGATTTGGGGGAATTTCGTCGGTCGACCTCTTCCGAAGGTCGTACAAGCTCGGGGATGGTACCAATCTATCCGCAGGACCCAAATTAGTCCAGATGCAACCACTTTCCAAGTCTCTCCGACCTTCACAAAAAAAGTTATTCAAGAATATCTCTTTCTCCTATGTGCTTTCATCCCTAACCCTAACCCTAACCCTTCCGAAAGTCGGAGAAGCTCAAGGATGGTACCGATCGATGCGCGCTACCCCATTTAGTGGGGGTAGAGCCTACTTGCAAGTCTCTCCGACCTTCACAAAAAAAGTTATTCAAGAATATCTCTTTCTCCTATGTGCTTTCATCCCTAACCCTAACCCTAACCCTTCCGAAAGTCGGAGAAGCTCAAGGATGGTACCGATCGATGCGCGCTACCCCATTTAGTGGGGGTAGAGCCTACTTGCAAGTGTCTCCGACCTTCACAAAAAAAGTTATTCAAGAATATCTCTTTCTCCTATGTGCTTTCATCCCTAACCCTAACCCTAACCCTTCCGAAAGTCGGAGAAGCTCAAGGATGGTACCGATCGATGCGTGCTACCCCATTTAGTGGGGGTAGAGCCTACTTGCAAGTCTCTCCGACCTTCACAAAAAAAGTTATTCAAGAATATCTCTTTCTCCTATGTGCTTTCATCCCTAACCCTAACCCTAACCCTTCCGAAAGTCGGAGAAGCTCAAGGATGGTACTGATCGATGTGCGCAACCCCATTTAGTGGGGGTAGAGCCTACTTGCAAGTCTCTCCGACCTTCACAAAAAAAGTTATTCAAGAATATCTCCTCAGATTTGGGGGAATTTCGTCGGTCGACCTCTTCCGAAGGTCGTACAAGCTCGGGGATGGTACCAATCGATCCGCAGGACCCAAATTAGTCCAGATGCAACCACTTTCCAAGTCTCTCCGACCTTCACAAAAAAAGTTATTCAAGAATATCTCTTTCTCCTATGTGCTTTCATCCCTAACCCTAACCCTAACCCTTCCGAAAGTCGGAGAAGCTCAAGGATGGTACTGATCGATGCGCGCTACCCCATTTAGTGGGGGTAGAGCCTACTTGCAAGTCTCTCCGACCTTCACAAAAAAAGTTATTCAAGAATATCTCTTTCTCCTATGTGCTTTCATCCCTAACCCTAACCCTAACCCTTCCGAAAGTCGGAGAAGCTCAAGGATGGTACCGATCGATGCGCGCTACCCCATTTAGTGGGGGTAAAGCCTACTTGCAAGTCTCTCCGACCTTCACAAAAAAAGTTATTCAAGAATATCTCCTCAGATTTGGGGGAATTTCGTCGGTCGACCTCTTCCGAAGGTCGTACAAGCTCGGGGATGGTACCAATCGATCCGCAGGACCCAAATTAGTCCAGATGCAACCACTTTCCAAGTCTCTCCGACCTTCACAAAAAAAGTTATTCAAGAATATCTCTTTCTCCTATGTGCTTTCATCCCTAACCCTAACCCTAACCCTTCCGAAAGTCGGAGAAGCTCAAGGATGGTACTGATCGATGCGCGCTACCCCATTTAGTGGGGGTAGAGCCTACTTGCAAGTCTCTCCGACCTTCACAAAAAAAGTTATTCAAGAATATCTCTTTCTCCTATGTGCTTTCATCCCTAACCCTAACCCTAACCCTTCCGAAAGTCGGAGAAGCTCAAGGATGGTACCGATCGATGCGCGCTACCCCATTTAGTGGGGGTAGAGCCTACTTGCAAGTCTCTCCGACCTTCACAAAAAAAGTTATTCAAGAATATCTCTTTCTCCTATGTGCTTTCATCCCTAACCCTAACCCTAACCCTTCCGAAAGTCGGAGAAGCTCAAGGATGGTACCGATCGATGCGCGCAACCCCATTTAGTGGGGGTAGAGCCTACTTGCAAGTCTCTCCGACCTTCACAAAAAAAGTTATTCAAGAATATCTCCTCAGATTTGGGGGAATTTCGTCGGTCGACCTCTTCCGAAGGTCGTACAAGCTCGGGGATGGTACCAATCGATCCGCAGGACCCAAATTAGTCCAGATGCAACCACTTTCCAAGTCTCTCCGACCTTCACAAAAAAAGTTATTCAAGAATATCTCTTTCTCCTATGTGCTTTCATCCCTAACCCTAACCCTAACCCTTCCGAAAGTCGGAGAAGCTCAAGGATGGTACCGATCGATGCGCGCTACCCCATTTAGTGGGGGTAGAGCCTACTTGCAAGTCTCTCCGACCTTCACAAAAAAAGTTATTCAAGAATATCTCTTTCTCCTATGTGCTTTCATCCCTAACCCTAACCCTAACCCTTCCGAAAGTCGGAGAAGCTCAAGGATGGTACCGATCGATGCGCGCTACCCCATTTAGTGGGGGTAGAGCCTACTTGCAAGTCTCTCCGACCTTCACAAAAAAAGTTATTCAAGAATATCTCTTTCTCCTATGTGCTTTCATCCCTAACCCTAACCCTAACCCTTCCGAAAGTCGGAGAAGCTCAAGGATGGTACCGATCGATGCGCGCAACCCCATTTAGTGGGGGTAGAGCCTACTTGCAAGTCTCTCCGACCTTCACAAAAAAAGTTATTCAAGAATATCTCTTTCTCCTATGTGCTTTCATCCCTAACCCTAACCCTAACCCTTCCGAAAGTCGGAGAAGCTCAAGGATGGTACTGATCGATGCGCGCAACCCCATTTAGTGGGGGTAAAGCCTACTTGCAAGTCTCTCCGACCTTCACAAAAAAAGTTATTCAAGAATATCTCCTCAGATTTGGGGGAATTTCGTCGGTCGACCTCTTCCAAAGGTCGTACAAGCTCGGGGATGGTACCAATCGATCCGCAGGACCCAATGTAGTCCAGATGCAACCACTTTCCAAGTCTCTCCGACCTTCACAAAAAAAGTTATTCAAGAATATCTCTTTCTCCTATGTGCTTTCATCCCTAACCCTAACCCTAACCCTTCCGAAAGTCGGAGAAGCTCAAGGATGGTACCGATCGATGCGCGCTACCCCATTTAGTGGGGGTAGAGCCTACTTGCAAGTCTCTCCGACCTTCACAAAAAAAGTTATTCAAGAATATCTCTTTCTCCTATGTGCTTTCATCCCTAACCCTAACCCTAACCCTTCCGAAAGTCGGAGAAGCTCAAGGATGGTACCGATCGATGCGCGCTACCCCATTTAGTGGGGGTAGAGCCTACTTGCAAGTCTCTCCGACCTTCACAAAAAAAGTTATTCAAGAATATCTCCTCAGATTTGGGGGAATTTCGTCGGTCGACCTCTTCCGAAGGTCGTACAAGCTCGGGGATGGTACCAATCGATCTGCAGGACCCAAATTAGTCCAGATGCAACCACTTTCCAAGTCTCT
Source organism: Limanda limanda (assembly GCF_963576545.1). Lineage (NCBI taxonomy): Eukaryota > Metazoa > Chordata > Actinopteri > Pleuronectiformes > Pleuronectidae > Limanda > Limanda limanda. Next base: position 46,882 of record NW_026870442.1, read on the forward strand.
CCGACCTTCACAAAAAAAGTTATTCAAGAATATCTCTTTCTCCTATGTGCTTTCATCCCTAACCCTAACCCTAACCCTTCCGAAAGTCGGAGAAGCTCAAGGATGGTACCGATCGATGCGCGCTACCCCATTTAGTGGGGGTAGAGCCTACTTGCAAGTCTCTCCGACCTTCACAAAAAAAGTTATTCAAGAATATCTCCTCAGATTTGGGGGAATTTCGTCGGTCGACCTCTTCCGAAGGTCGTACAAGCTCGGGGATGGTACCAATCGATCTGCAGGACCCAAATTAGTCCAGATGCAACCACTTTCCAAGTCTCTCCGACCTTCACAAAAAAAGTTATTCAAGAATATCTCTTTCTCCTATGTGCTTTCATCCCTAACCCTAACCCTAACCCTTCCGAAAGTCGGAGAAGCTCAAGGATGGTACCGATCGATGCGCGCTACCCCATTTAGTGGGGGTAGAGCCTACTTGCAAGTCTCTCCGACCTTCACAAAAAAAGTTATTCAAGAATATCTCTTTCTCCTATGTGCTTTCATCCCTAACCCTAACCCTAACCCTTCCGAAAGTCGGAGAAGCTCAAGGATGGTACCGATCGATGCGCGCTACCCCATTTAGTGGGGGTAGAGCCTACTTGCAAGTCTCTCCGACCTTCACAAAAAAAGTTATTCAAGAATATCTCTTTCTCCTATGTGCTTTCATCCCTAACCCTAACCCTAACCCTTCCGAAAGTCGGAGAAGCTCAAGGATGGTACCGATCGATGCGCGCTACCCCATTTAGTGGGGGTAGAGCCTACTTGCAAGTCTCTCCGACCTTCACAAAAAAAGTTATTCAAGAATATCTCTTTCTCCTATGTGCTTTCATCCCTAACCCTAACCCTAACCCTTCCGAAAGTCGGAGAAGCTCAAGGATGGTACTGATCGATGCGCGCAACCCCATTTAGTGGGGGTAGAGCCTACTTGCAAGTCTCTCCGACCTTCACAAAAAAAGTTATTCAAGAATATCTCCTCAGATTTTGGGGGAATTTCGTCGGTCGACCTCTTCCGAAGGTCGTACAAGCTCGGGGATGGTACCAATCGATCTGCAGGACCCAAATTAGTCCAGATGCAACCACTTTCCAAGTCTCTCCGACCTTCACAAAAAAAGTTATTCAAGAATATCTCTTTCTCCTATGTGCTTTCATCCCTAACCCTAACCCTAACCCTTCCGAAAGTCGGAGAAGCTCAAGGATGGTACTGATCGATGCGCGCTACCCCATTTAGTGGGGGTAGAGCCTACTTGCAAGTCTCTCCGACCTTCACAAAAAAAGTTATTCAAGAATATCTCTTTCTCCTATGTGCTTTCATCCCTAACCCTAACCCTAACCCTTCCGAAAGTCGGAGAAGCTCAAGGATGGTACCGATCGATGCGCGCTACCCCATTTAGTGGGGGTAGAGCCTACTTGCAAGTCTCTCCGACCTTCACAAAAAAAGTTATTCAAGAATATCTCCTCAGATTTGGGGGAATTTCGTCGGTCGACCTCTTCCGAAGGTCGTACAAGCTCGGGGATGGTACCAATCGATCTGCAGGACCCAAATTAGTCCAGATGCAACCACTTTCCAAGTCTCTCCGACCTTCACAAAAAAAGTTATTCAAGAATATCTCTTTCTCCTATGTGCTTTCATCCCTAACCCTAACCCTAACCCTTCCGAAAGTCGGAGAAGCTCAAGGATGGTACCGATCGATGCGCGCTACCCCATTTAGTGGGGGTAGAGCCTACTTGCAAGTCTCTCCGACCTTCACAAAAAAAGTTATTCAAGAATATCTCTTTCTCCTATGTGCTTTCATCCCTAACCCTAACCCTAACCCTTCCGAAAGTCGGAGAAGCTCAAGGATGGTACCGATCGATGCGCGCTACCCCATTTAGTGGGGGTAGAGCCTACTTGCAAGTCTCTCCGACCTTCACAAAAAAAGTTATTCAAGAATATCTCTTTCTCCTATGTGCTTTCATCCCTAACCCTAACCCTAACCCTTCCGAAAGTCGGAGAAGCTCAAGGATGGTACCGATCGATGCGCGCTACCCCATTTAGTGGGGGTAGAGCCTACTTGCAAGTCTCTCCGACCTTCACAAAAAAAGTTATTCAAGAATATCTCTTTCTCCTATGTGCTTTCATCCCTAACCCTAACCCTAACCCTTCCGAAAGTCGGAGAAGCTCAAGGATGGTACTGATCGATGCGCGCAACCCCATTTAGTGGGGGTAGAGCCTACTTGCAAGTCTCTCCGACCTTCACAAAAAAAGTTATTCAAGAATATCTCCTCAGATTTTGGGGGAATTTCGTCGGTCGACCTCTTCCGAAGGTCGTACAAGCTCGGGGATGGTACCAATCGATCTGCAGGACCCAAATTAGTCCAGATGCAACCACTTTCCAAGTCTCTCCGACCTTCACAAAAAAAGTTATTCAAGAATATCTCTTTCTCCTATGTGCTTTCATCCCTAACCCTAACCCTAACCCTTCCGAAAGTCGGAGAAGCTCAAGGATGGTACTGATCGATGCGCGCTACCCCATTTAGTGGGGGTAGAGCCTACTTGCAAGTCTCTCCGACCTTTACAAAAAAAGTTATTCAAGAATATCTCTTTCTCCTATGTGCTTTCATCCCTAACCCTAACCCTAACCCTTCCGAAAGTCGGAGAAGCTCAAGGATGGTACCGATCGATGCGCGCAACCCCATTTAGTGGGGGTAGAGCCTACTTGCAAGTCTCTCCGACCTTCACAAAAAAAGTTATTCAAGAATATCTCCTCAGATTTGGGGGAATTTCGTCGGTCGACCTCTTCCGAAGGTCGTACAAGCTCGGGGATGGTACCAATCGATCCGCAGGACCCAAATTAGTCCAGATGCAACCACTTTCCAAGTCTCTCCGACCTTCACAAAAAAAGTTATTCAAGAATATCTCTTTCTCCTATGTGCTTTCATCCCTAACCCTAACCCTAACCCTTCCGAAAGTCGGAGAAGCTCAAGGATGGTACCGATCGATGCGCGCTACCCCATTTAGTGGGGGTAGAGCCTACTTGCAAGTCTCTCCGACCTTCACAAAAAAAGTTATTCAAGAATATCTCTTTCTCCTATGTGCTTTCATCCCTAACCCTAACCCTAACCCTTCCGAAAGTCGGAGAAGCTCAAGGATGGTACCGATCGATGCGCGCTACCCCATTTAGTGGGGGTAGAGCCTACTTGCAAGTCTCTCCGACCTTCACAAAAAAAGTTATTCAAGAATATCTCTTTCTCCTATGTGCTTTCATCCCTAACCCTAACCCTAACCCTTCCGAAAGTCGGAGAAGCTCAAGGATGGTACTGATCGATGCGCGCAACCCCATTTAGTGGGGGTAGAGCCTACTTGCAAGTCTCTCCGACCTTCACAAAAAAAGTTATTCAAGAATATCTCCTCAGATTTGGGGGAATTTCGTCGGTCGACCTCTTCCGAAGGTCGTACAAGCTCGGGGATGGTACCAATCGATCTGCAGGACCCAAATTAGTCCAGATGCAACCACTTTCCAAGTCTCTCCGACCTTCACAAAAAAAGTTATTCAAGAATATCTCTTTCTCCTATGTGCTTTCATCCCTAACCCTAACCCTTCCGAAAGTCGGAGAAGCTCAAGGATGGTACCGATCGATGCGCGCTACCCCATTTAGTGGGGGTAGAGCCTACTTGCAAGTCTCTCCGACCTTCACAAAAAAAGTTATTCAAGAATATCTCTTTCTCCTATGTGCTTTCATCCCTAACCCTAACCCTAACCCTTCCGAAAGTCGGAGAAGCTCAAGGATGGTACCGATCGATGCGCGCTACCCCATTTAGTGGGGGTAAAGCCTACTTGCAAGTCTCTCCGACCTTCACAAAAAAAGTTATTCAAGAATATCTCCTCAGATTTGGGGGAATTTCGTCGGTCGACCTCTTCCGAAGGTCGTACAAGCTCGGGGATGGTACCAATCGATCTGCAGGACCCAAATTAGTCCAGATGCAACCACTTTCCAAGTCTCTCCGACCTTCACAAAAAAAGTTATTCAAGAATATCTCTTTCTCCTATGTGCTTTCATCCCTAACCCTAACCCTAACCCTTCCGAAAGTCGGAGAAGCTCAAGGATGGTACCGATCGATGCGCGCTACCCCATTTAGTGGGGGTAGAGCCTACTTGCAAGTCTCTCCGACCTTCACAAAAAAAGTTATTCAAGAATATCTCTTTCTCCTATGTGCTTTCATCCCTAACCCTAACCCTAACCCTTCCGAAAGTCGGAGAAGCTCAAGGATGGTACCGATCGATGCGCGCTACCCCATTTAGTGGGGGTAGAGCCTACTTGCAAGTCTCTCCGACCTTCACAAAAAAAGTTATTCAAGAATATCTCTTTCTCCTATGTGCTTTCATCCCTAACCCTAACCCTAACCCTTCCGAAAGTCGGAGAAGCTCAAGGATGGTACCGATCGATGCGCGCTACCCCATTTAGTGGGGGTAGAGCCTACTTGCAAGTCTCTCCGACCTTCACAAAAAAAGTTATTCAAGAATATCTCTTTCTCCTATGTGCTTTCATCCCTAACCCTAACCCTAACCCTTCCGAAAGTCGGAGAAGCTCAAGGATGGTACCGATCGATGCGCGCTACCCCATTTAGTGGGGGTAGAGCCTACTTGCAAGTCTCTCCGACCTTCACAAAAAAAGTTATTCAAGAATATCTCTTTCTCCTATGTGCTTTCATCCCTAACCCTAACCCTAACCCTTCCGAAAGTCGGAGAAGCTCAAGGATGGTACCGATCGATGCGCGCTACCCCATTTAGTGGGGGTAGAGCCTACTTGCAAGTCTCTCCGACCTTCACAAAAAAAGTTATTCAAGAATATCTCTTTCTCCTATGTGCTTTCATCCCTAACCCTAACCCTAACCCTTCCGAAAGTCGGAGAAGCTCAAGGATGGTACTGATCGATGCGCGCAACCCCATTTAGTGGGGGTAGAGCCTACTTGCAAGTCTCTCCGACCTTCACAAAAAAAGTTATTCAAGAATATCTCCTCAGATTTTGGGGGAATTTCGTCGGTCGACCTCTTCCGAAGGTCGTACAAGCTCGGGGATGGTACCAATCGATTTGCAGGACCCAAATTAGTCCAGATGCAACCAATTTGCAAGTCTCTCCGACCTTCACAAAAAAAGTTATTCAAGAATATCTCTTTCTCCTATGTGCTTTCATCCCTAACCCTAACCCTAACCCTTCCGAAAGTCGGAGAAGCTCAAGGATAGTACCGATCGATGCGCGCTACCCCATTTAGTGGGGGTAGAGCCTACTTGCAAGTCTTTCCGACCTTCACAAAAAAAGTTATTCAAGAATATCTCTTTCTCCTATGTGCTTTCATCCCTAACCCTAACCCTAACCCTTCCGAAAGTCGGAGAAGCTCAAGGATGGTACCGATCGATGCGCACAACCCCATTTAGTGGGGGTAGAGCCTACTTGCAAGTCTCTCCGACCTTCACAAAAAAAGTTATTCAAGAATATCTCCTCAGATTTGGGGGAATTTCGTCGGTCGACCTCTTCCGAAGGTCGTACAAGCTCGGGGATGGTACCAATCTATCCGCAGGACCCAAATTAGTCCAGATGCAACCACTTTCCAAGTCTCTCCGACCTTCACAAAAAAAGTTATTCAAGAATATCTCTTTCTCCTATGTGCTTTCATCCCTAACCCTAACCCTAACCCTTCCGAAAGTCGGAGAAGCTCAAGGATGGTACCGATCGATGTGCGCTACCCCATTTAGTGGGGGTAGAGCCTACTTGCAAGTCTCTCCGACCTTCACAAAAAAAGTTATTCAAGAATATCTCTTTCTCCTATGTGCTTTCATCCCTAACCCTAACCCTAACCCTTCCGAAAGTCGGAGAAGCTCAAGGATGGTACCGATCGATGCGCGCTACCCCATTTAGTGGGGGTAGAGCCTACTTGCAAGTCTCTCCGACCTTCACAAAAAAAGTTATTCAAGAATATCTCTTTCTCCTATGTGCTTTCATCCCTAACCCTAACCCTAACCCTTCCGAAAGTCGGAGAAGCTCAAGGATGGTACCGATCGATGCGTGCTACCCCATTTAGTGGGGGTAGAGCCTACTTGCAAGTCTCTCCGACCTTCACAAAAAAAGTTATTCAAGAATATCTCTTTCTCCTATGTGCTTTCATCCCTAACCCTAACCCTAACCCTTCCGAAAGTCGGAGAAGCTCAAGGATGGTACTGATCGATGTGCGCAACCCCATTTAGTGGGGGTAGAGCCTACTTGCAAGTCTCTCCGACCTTCACAAAAAAAGTTATTCAAGAATATCTCCTCAGATTTGGGGGAATTTCGTCGGTCGACCTCTTCCGAAGGTCGTACAAGCTCGGGGATGGTACCAATCGATCCGCAGGACCCAAATTAGTCCAGATGCAACCACTTTCCAAGTCTCTCCGACCTTCACAAAAAAAGTTATTCAAGAATATCTCTTTCTCCTATGTGCTTTCATCCCTAACCCTAACCCTAACCCTTCCGAAAGTCGGAGAAGCTCAAGGATGGTACTGATCGATGCGCGCTACCCCATTTAGTGGGGGTAGAGCCTACTTGCAAGTCTCTCCGACCTTCACAAAAAAAGTTATTCAAGAATATCTCTTTCTCCTATGTGCTTTCATCCCTAACCCTAACCCTAACCCTTCCGAAAGTCGGAGAAGCTCAAGGATGGTACCGATCGATGCGCGCTACCCCATTTAGTGGGGGTAAAGCCTACTTGCAAGTCTCTCCGACCTTCACAAAAAAAGTTATTCAAGAATATCTCCTCAGATTTGGGGGAATTTCGTCGGTCGACCTCTTCCGAAGGTCGTACAAGCTCGGGGATGGTACCAATCGATCTGCAGGACCCAAATTAGTCCAGATGCAACCACTTTCCAAGTCTCTCCGACCTTCACAAAAAAAGTTATTCAAGAATATCTCTTTCTCCTATGTGCTTTCATCCCTAACCCTAACCCTAACCCTTCCGAAAGTCGGAGAAGCTCAAGGATGGTACCGATCGATGCGCGCTACCCCATTTAGTGGGGGTAGAGCCTACTTGCAAGTCTCTCCGACCTTCACAAAAAAAGTTATTCAAGAATATCTCTTTCTCCTATGTGCTTTCATCCCTAACCCTAACCCTAACCCTTCCGAAAGTCGGAGAAGCTCAAGGATGGTACCGATCGATGCGCGCTACCCCATTTAGTGGGGGTAGAGCCTACTTGCAAGTCTCTCCGACCTTCACAAAAAAAGTTATTCAAGAATATCTCTTTCTCCTATGTGCTTTCATCCCTAACCCTAACCCTAACCCTTCCGAAAGTCGGAGAAGCTCAAGGATGGTACCGATCGATGCGCGCTACCCCATTTAGTGGGGGTAGAGCCTACTTGCAAGTCTCTCCGACCTTCACAAAAAAAGTTATTCAAGAATATCTCTTTCTCCTATGTGCTTTCATCCCTAACCCTAACCCTAACCCTTCCGAAAGTCGGAGAAGCTCAAGGATGGTACTGATCGATGCGCGCAACCCCATTTAGTGGGGGTAGAGCCTACTTGCAAGTCTCTCCGACCTTCACAAAAAAAGTTATTCAAGAATATCTCCTCAGATTTTGGGGGAATTTCGTCGGTCGACCTCTTCCGAAGGTCGTACAAGCTCGGGGATGGTACCAATCGATCTGCAGGACCCAAATTAGTCCAGATGCAACCACTTTCCAAGTCTCTCCGACCTTCACAAAAAAAGTTATTCAAGAATATCTCTTTCTCCTATGTGCTTTCATCCCTAACCCTAACCCTAACCCTTCCGAAAGTCGGAGAAGCTCAAGGATGGTACTGATCGATGCGCGCTACCCCATTTAGTGGGGGTAGAGCCTACTTGCAAGTCTCTCCGACCTTCACAAAAAAAGTTATTCAAGAATATCTCTTTCTCCTATGTGCTTTCATCCCTAACCCTAACCCTAACCCTTCCGAAAGTCGGAGAAGCTCAAGGATGGTACCGATCGATGCGCGCAACCCCATTTAGTGGGGGTAGAGCCTACTTGCAAGTCTCTCCGACCTTCACAAAAAAAGTTATTCAAGAATATCTCCTCAGATTTGGGGGAATTTCGTCGGTCGACCTCTTCCGAAGGTCGTACAAGCTCGGGGATGGTACCAATCGATCCGCAGGACCCAAATTAGTCCAGATGCAACCACTTTCCAAGTCTCTCCGACCTTCACAAAAAAAGTTATTCAAGAATATCTCTTTCTCCTATGTGCTTTCATCCCTAACCCTAACCCTTCCGAAAGTCGGAGAAGCTCAAGGATGGTACCGATCGATGCGCGCTACCCCATTTAGTGGGGGTAGAGCCTACTTGCAAGTCTCTCCGACCTTCACAAAAAAAGTTATTCAAGAATATCTCTTTCTCCTATGTGCTTTCATCCCTAACCCTAACCCTAACCCTTCCGAAAGTCGGAGAAGCTCAAGGATGGTACCGATCGATGCGCGCTACCCCATTTAGTGGGGGTAGAGCCTACTTGCAAGTCTCTCCGACCTTCACAAAAAAAGTTATTCAAGAATATCTCTTTCTCCTATGTGCTTTCATCCCTAACCCTAACCCTTCCGAAAGTCGGAGAAGCTCAAGGATGGTACTGATCGATGCGCGCAACCCCATTTAGTGGGGGTAGAGCCTACTTGCAAGTCTCTCCGACCTTCACAAAAAAAGTTATTCAAGAATATCTCCTCAGATTTGGGGGAATTTCGTCGGTCGACCTCTTCCGAAGGTCGTACAAGCTCGGGGATGGTACCAATCGATCTGCAGGACCCAAATTAGTCCAGATGCAACCACTTTCCAAGTCTCTCCGACCTTCACAAAAAAAGTTATTCAAGAATATCTCTTTCTCCTATGTGCTTTCATCCCTAACCCTAACCCTTCCGAAAGTCGGAGAAGCTCAAGGATGGTACCGATCGATGCGCGCTACCCCATTTAGTGGGGGTAGAGCCTACTTGCAAGTCTCTCCGACCTTCACAAAAAAAGTTATTCAAGAATATCTCTTTCTCCTATGTGCTTTCATCCCTAACCCTAACCCTAACCCTTCCGAAAGTCGGAGAAGCTCAAGGATGGTACCGATCGATGCGCGCTACCCCATTTAGTGGGGGTAGAGCCTACTTGCAAGTCTCTCCGACCTTCACAAAAAAAGTTATTCAAGAATATCTCCTCAGATTTGGGGGAATTTCGTCGGTCGACCTCTTCCGAAGGTCGTACAAGCTCGGGGATGGTACCAATCGATCTGCAGGACCCAAATTAGTCCAGATGCAACCACTTTCCAAGTCTCTCCGACCTTCACAAAAAAAGTTATTCAAGAATATCTCTTTCTCCTATGTGCTTTCATCCCTAACCCTAACCCTAACCCTTCCGAAAGTCGGAGAAGCTCAAGGATGGTACCGATCGATGCGCGCTACCCCATTTAGTGGGGGTAGAGCCTACTTGCAAGTCTCTCCGACCTTCACAAAAAAAGTTATTCAAGAATATCTCTTTCTCCTATGTGCTTTCATCCCTAACCCTAACCCTAACCCTTCCGAAAGTCGGAGAAGCTCAAGGATGGTACCGATCGATGCGCGCTACCCCATTTAGTGGGGGTAGAGCCTACTTGCAAGTCTCTCCGACCTTCACAAAAAAAGTTATTCAAGAATATCTCTTTCTCCTATGTGCTTTCATCCCTAACCCTAACCCTAACCCTTCCGAAAGTCGGAGAAGCTCAAGGATGGTACCGATCGATGCGCGCTACCCCATTTAGTGGGGGTAGAGCCTACTTGCAAGTCTCTCCGACCTTCACAAAAAAAGTTATTCAAGAATATCTCTTTCTCCTATGTGCTTTCATCCCTAACCCTAACCCTAACCCTTCCGAAAGTCGGAGAAGCTCAAGGATGGTACCGATCGATGCGCGCTACCCCATTTAGTGGGGGTAGAGCCTACTTGCAAGTCTCTCCGACCTTCACAAAAAAAGTTATTCAAGAATATCTCTTTCTCCTATGTGCTTTCATCCCTAACCCTAACCCTAACCCTTCCGAAAGTCGGAGAAGCTCAAGGATGGTACCGATCGATGCGCGCTACCCCATTTAGTGGGGGTAGAGCCTACTTGCAAGTCTCTCCGACCTTCACAAAAAAAGTTATTCAAGAATATCTCCTCAGATTTTGGGGGAATTTCGTCGGTCGACCTCTTCCGAAGGTCGTACAAGCTCGGGGATGGTACCAATCGATTTGCAGGACCCAAATTAGTCCAGATGCAACCAATTTGCAAGTCTCTCCGACCTTCACAAAAAAAGTTATTCAAGAATATCTCTTTCTCCTATGTGCTTTCATCCCTAACCCTAACCCTAACCCTTCCGAAAGTCGGAGAAGCTCAAGGATAGTACCGATCGATGCGCGCTACCCCATTTAGTGGGGGTAGAGCCTACTTGCAAGTCTTTCCGACCTTCACAAAAAAAGTTATTCAAGAATATCTCTTTCTCCTATGTGCTTTCATCCCTAACCCTAACCCTAACCCTTCCGAAAGTCGGAGAAGCTCAAGGATGGTACCGATCGATGCGCACAACCCCATTTAGTGGGGGTAGAGCCTACTTGCAAGTCTCTCCGACCTTCACAAAAAAAGTTATTCAAGAATATCTCCTCAGATTTGGGGGAATTTCGTCGGTCGACCTCTTCCGAAGGTCGTACAAGCTCGGGGATGGTACCAATCTATCCGCAGGACCCAAATTAGTCCAGATGCAACCACTTTCCAAGTCTCTCCGACCTTCACAAAAAAAGTTATTCAAGAATATCTCTTTCTCCTATGTGCTTTCATCCCTAACCCTAACCCTAACCCTTCCGAAAGTCGGAGAAGCTCAAGGATGGTACCGATCGATGTGCGCTACCCCATTTAGTGGGGGTAGAGCCTACTTGCAAGTCTCTCCGACCTTCACAAAAAAAGTTATTCAAGAATATCTCTTTCTCCTATGTGCTTTCATCCCTAACCCTAACCCTAACCCTTCCGAAAGTCGGAGAAGCTCAAGGATGGTACCGATCGATGCGCGCTACCCCATTTAGTGGGGGTAGAGCCTACTTGCAAGTCTCTCCGACCTTCACAAAAAAAGTTATTCAAGAATATCTCTTTCTCCTATGTGCTTTCATCCCTAACCCTAACCCTAACCCTTCCGAAAGTCGGAGAAGCTCAAGGATGGTACCGATCGATGCGTGCTACCCCATTTAGTGGGGGTAGAGCCTACTTGCAAGTCTCTCCGACCTTCACAAAAAAAGTTATTCAAGAATATCTCTTTCTCCTATGTGCTTTCATCCCTAACCCTAACCCTAACCCTTCCGAAAGTCGGAGAAGCTCAAGGATGGTACTGATCGATGTGCGCAACCCCATTTAGTGGGGGTAGAGCCTACTTGCAAGTCTCTCCGACCTTCACAAAAAAAGTTATTCAAGAATATCTCCTCAGATTTGGGGGAATTTCGTCGGTCGACCTCTTCCGAAGGTCGTACAAGCTCGGGGATGGTACCAATCGATCCGCAGGACCCAAATTAGTCCAGATGCAACCACTTTCCAAGTCTCTCCGACCTTCACAAAAAAAGTTATTCAAGAATATCTCTTTCTCCTATGTGCTTTCATCCCTAACCCTAACCCTAACCCTTCCGAAAGTCGGAGAAGCTCAAGGATGGTACTGATCGATGCGCGCTACCCCATTTAGTGGGGGTAGAGCCTACTTGCAAGTCTCTCCGACCTTCACAAAAAAAGTTATTCAAGAATATCTCTTTCTCCTATGTGCTTTCATCCCTAACCCTAACCCTAACCCTTCCGAAAGTCGGAGAAGCTCAAGGATGGTACCGATCGATGCGCGCTACCCCATTTAGTGGGGGTAAAGCCTACTTGCAAGTCTCTCCGACCTTCACAAAAAAAGTTATTCAAGAATATCTCCTCAGATTTGGGGGAATTTCGTCGGTCGACCTCTTCCGAAGGTCGTACAAGCTCGGGGATGGTACCAATCGATCCGCAGGACCCAAATTAGTCCAGATGCAACCACTTTCCAAGTCTCTCCGACCTTCACAAAAAAAGTTATTCAAGAATATCTCTTTCTCCTATGTGCTTTCATCCCTAACCCTAACCCTAACCCTTCCGAAAGTCGGAGAAGCTCAAGGATGGTACTGATCGATGCGCGCTACCCCATTTAGTGGGGGTAGAGCCTACTTGCAAGTCTCTCCGACCTTCACAAAAAAAGTTATTCAAGAATATCTCTTTCTCCTATGTGCTTTCATCCCTAACCCTAACCCTAACCCTTCCGAAAGTCGGAGAAGCTCAAGGATGGTACCGATCGATGCGCGCTACCCCATTTAGTGGGGGTAGAGCCTACTTGCAAGTCTCTCCGACCTTCACAAAAAAAGTTATTCAAGAATATCTCTTTCTCCTATGTGCTTTCATCCCTAACCCTAACCCTAACCCTTCCGAAAGTCGGAGAAGCTCAAAGATGGTACCGATCGATGTGCGCTACCCCATTTAGTGGGGGTAGAGCCTACTTGCAAGTCTCTCCGACCTTCACAAAAAAAGTTATTCAAGAATATCTCTTTCTCCTATGTGCTTTCATCCCTAACCCTAACCCTAACCCTTCCGAAAGTCGGAGAAGCTCAAGGATGGTACCGATCGATGCGCGCTACCCCATTTAGTGGGGGTATAGCCTACTTGCAAGTCTCTCCGACCTTCACAAAAAAAGTTATTCAAGAATATCTCTTTCTCCTATGTGCTTTCATCCCTAACCCTAACCCTAACCCTTCCGAAAGTCGGAGAAGCTCAAGGATGGTACCGATCGATGCGCGCTACCCCATTTAGTGGGGGTAGAGCCTACTTGCAAGTCTCTCCGACCTTCACAAAAAAAGTTATTCAAGAATATCTCTTTCTCCTATGTGCTTTCATCCCTAACCCTAACCCTACCCCTTCCGAAAGTCGGAGAAGCTCAAGGATGGTACTGATCGATGCGCGCAACCCCATTTAGTGGGGGTAGAGCCTACTTGCAAGTCTCTCCGACCTTCACAAAAAAAGTTATTCAAGAATATCTCCTCAGATTTGGGGGAATTTCGTCGGTCGACCTCTTCCGAAGGTCGTACAAGCTCAGGGATGGTACCAATCGATCCGCAGGACCCAAATTAGTCCAGATGCAACCACTTTCCAAGTCTCTCCGACCTTCACAAAAAAAGTTATTCAAGAATATCTCTTTCTCCTATGTGCTTTCATCCCTAACCCTAACCCTAACCCTTCCGAAAGTCGGAGAAGCTCAAGGATGGTACCGATCGATGCGCGCTACCCCATTTAGTGGGGGTAGAGCCTACTTGCAAGTCTCTCCGACCTTCACAAAAAAAGTTATTCAAGAATATCTCTTTCTCCTATGTGCTTTCATCCCTAACCCTAACCCTAACCCTTCCGAAAGTCGGAGAAGCTCAAGGATGGTACTGATCGATGCGCGCAACCCCATTTAGTGGGGGTAGAGCCTACTTGCAAGTCTCTCCGACCTTCACAAAAAAAGTTATTCAAGAATATCTCCTCAGATTTTGGGGGAATTTCGTCGGTCGACCTCTTCCGAAGGTCGTACAAGCTCGGGGATGGTACCAATCGATCTGCAGGACCCAAATTAGTCCAGATGCAACCACTTTCCAAGTCTCTCCGACCTTCACAAAAAAAGTTATTCAAGAATATCTCTTTCTCCTATGTGCTTTCATCCCTAACCCTAACCCTAACCCTTCCGAAAGTCGGAGAAGCTCAAGGATGGTACTGATCGATGCGCGCTACCCCATTTAGTGGGGGTAGAGCCTACTTGCAAGTCTCTCCGACCTTCACAAAAAAAGTTATTCAAGAATATCTCTTTCTCCTATGTGCTTTCATCCCTAACCCTAACCCTAACCCTTCCGAAAGTCGGAGAAGCTCAAGGATGGTACCGATCGATGCGCGCAACCCCATTTAGTGGGGGTAGAGCCTACTTGCAAGTCTCTCCGACCTTCACAAAAAAAGTTATTCAAGAATATCTCCTCAGATTTGGGGGAATTTCGTCGGTCGACCTCTTCCGAAGGTCGTACAAGCTCGGGGATGGTACCAATCGATCCGCAGGACCCAAATTAGTCCAGATGCAACCACTTTCCAAGTCTCTCCGACCTTCACAAAAAAAGTTATTCAAGAATATCTCTTTCTCCTATGTGCTTTCATCCCTAACCCTAACCCTAACCCTTCCGAAAGTCGGAGAAGCTCAAGGATGGTACCGATCGATGCGCGCTACCCCATTTAGTGGGGGTAGAGCCTACTTGCAAGTCTCTCCGACCTTCACAAAAAAAGTTATTCAAGAATATCTCTTTCTCCTATGTGCTTTCATCCCTAACCCTAACCCTAACCCTTCCGAAAGTCGGAGAAGCTCAAGGATGGTACTGATCGATGCGCGCAACCCCATTTAGTGGGGGTAGAGCCTACTTGCAAGTCTCTCCGACCTTCACAAAAAAAGTTATTCAAGAATATCTCCTCAGATTTTGGGGGAATTTCGTCGGTCGACCTCTTCCGAAGGTCGTACAAGCTCGGGGATGGTACCAATCGATCTGCAGGACCCAAATTAGTCCAGATGCAACCACTTTCCAAGTCTCTCCGACCTTCACAAAAAAAGTTATTCAAGAATATCTCTTTCTCCTATGTGCTTTCATCCCTAACCCTAACCCTAACCCTTCCGAAAGTCGGAGAAGCTCAAGGATGGTACCGATCGATGCGCGCTACCCCATTTAGTGGGGGTAGAGCCTACTTGCAAGTCTCTCCGACCTTCACAAAAAAAGTTATTCAAGAATATCTCTTTCTCCTATGTGCTTTCATCCCTAACCCTAACCCTAACCCTTCCGAAAGTCGGAGAAGCTCAAGGATGGTACCGATCGATGCGCGCAACCCCATTTAGTGGGGGTAGAGCCTACTTGCAAGTCTCTCCGACCTTCACAAAAAAAGTTATTCAAGAATATCTCCTCAGATTTGGGGGAATTTCGTCGGTCGACCTCTTCCGAAGGTCGTACAAGCTCGGGGATGGTACCAATCGATCTGCAGGACCCAAATTAGTCCAGATGCAACCACTTTCCAAGTCTCTCCGACCTTCACAAAAAAAGTTATTCAAGAATATCTCTTTCTCCTATGTGCTTTCATCCCTAACCCTAACCCTAACCCTTCCGAAAGTCGGAGAAGCTCAAGGATGGTACCGATCGATGCGCGTTACCCCATTTAGTGGGGGTAGAGCCTACTTGCAAGTCTCTCCGACCTTCACAAAAAAAGTTATTCAAGAATATCTCTTTCTCCTATGTGCTTTCATCCCTAACCCTAACCCTAACCCTTCCGAAAGTCGGAGAAGCTCAAGGATGGTACCGATCGATGCGCGCAACCCCATTTAGTGGGGGTAGAGCCTACTTGCAAGTCTCTCCGACCTTCACAAAAAAAGTTATTCAAGAATATCTCCTCAGATTTGGGGGAATTTCGTCGGTCGACCTCTTCCGAAGGTCGTACAAGCTCGGGGATGGTACCAATCGATCCGCAGGACCCAAATTAGTCCAGATGCAACCACTTTCCAAGTCTCTCCGACCTTCACAAAAAAAGTTATTCAAGAATATCTCTTTCTCCTATGTGCTTTCATCCCTAACCCTAACCCTAACCCTTCCGAAAGTCGGAGAAGCTCAAGGATGGTACCGATCGATGCGCGCTACCCCATTTAGTGGGGGTAGAGCCTACTTGCAAGTCTCTCCGACCTTCACAAAAAAAGTTATTCAAGAATATCTCTTTCTCCTATGTGCTTTCATCCCTAACCCTAACCCTAACCCTTCCGAAAGTCGGAGAAGCTCAAGGATGGTACCGATCGATGCGCGCTACCCCATTTAGTGGGGGTAGAGCCTACTTGCAAGTCTCTCCGACCTTCACAAAAAAAGTTATTCAAGAATATCTCTTTCTCCTATGTGCTTTCATCCCTAACCCTAACCCTAACCCTTCCGAAAGTCGGAGAAGCTCAAGGATGGTACTGATCGATGCGCGCAACCCCATTTAGTGGGGGTAGAGCCTACTTGCAAGTCTCTCCGACCTTCACAAAAAAAGTTATTCAAGAATATCTCCTCAGATTTGGGGGAATTTCGTCGGTCGACCTCTTCCGAAGGTCGTACAAGCTCGGGGATGGTACCAATCGATCTGCAGGACCCAAATTAGTCCAGATGCAACCACTTTCCAAGTCTCTCCGACCTTCACAAAAAAAGTTATTCAAGAATATCTCTTTCTCCTATGTGCTTTCATCCCTAACCCTAACCCTAACCCTTCCGAAAGTCGGAGAAGCTCAAGGATGGTACTGATCGATGCGCGCTACCCCATTTAGTGGGGGTAGAGCCTACTTGCAAGTCTCTCCGACCTTCACAAAAAAAGTTATTCAAGAATATCTCTTTCTCCTATGTGCTTTCATCCCTAACCCTAACCCTAACCCTTCCGAAAGTCGGAGAAGCTCAAGGATGGTACCGATCGATGCGCGCTACCCCATTTAGTGGGGGTAAAGCCTACTTGCAAGTCTCTCCGACCTTCACAAAAAAAGTTATTCAAGAATATCTCCTCAGATTTGGGGGAATTTCGTCGGTCGACCTCTTCCGAAGGTCGTACAAGCTCGGGGATGGTACCAATCGATCCGCAGGACCCAAATTAGTCCAGATGCAACCACTTTCCAAGTCTCTCCGACCTTCACAAAAAAAGTTATTCAAGAATATCTCTTTCTCCTATGTGCTTTCATCCCTAACCCTAACCCTAACCCTTCCGAAAGTCGGAGAAGCTCAAGGATGGTACTGATCGATGCGCGCTACCCCATTTAGTGGGGGTAGAGCCTACTTGCAAGTCTCTCCGACCTTCACAAAAAAAGTTATTCAAGAATATCTCTTTCTCCTATGTGCTTTCATCCCTAACCCTAACCCTAACCCTTCCGAAAGTCGGAGAAGCTCAAGGATGGTACCGATCGATGCGCGCTACCCCATTTAGTGGGGGTAGAGCCTACTTGCAAGTCTCTCCGACCTTCACAAAAAAAGTTATTCAAGAATATCTCTTTCTCCTATGTGCTTTCATCCCTAACCCTAACCCTAACCCTTCCGAAAGTCGGAGAAGCTCAAGGATGGTACCGATCGATGCGCGCTACCCCATTTAGTGGGGGTAGAGCCTACTTGCAAGTCTCTCCGACCTTCACAAAAAAAGTTATTCAAGAATATCTCTTTCTCCTATGTGCTTTCATCCCTAACCCTAACCCTAACCCTTCCGAAAGTCGGAGAAGCTCAAGGATGGTACCGATCGATGCGCGCTACCCCATTTAGTGGGGGTAGAGCCTACTTGCAAGTCTCTCCGACCTTCACAAAAAAAGTTATTCAAGAATATCTCTTTCTCCTATGTGCTTTCATCCCTAACCCTAACCCTAACCCTTCCGAAAGTCGGAGAAGCTCAAGGATGGTACCGATCGATGCGCGCTACCCCATTTAGTGGGGGTAGAGCCTACTTGCAAGTCTCTCCAACCTTCACAAAAAAAGTTATTCAAGAATATCTCTTTCTCCTATGTGCTTTCATCCCTAACCCTAACCCTAACCCTTCCGAAAGTCGGAGAAGCTCAAGGATGGTACTGATCGATGCGCGCAACCCCATTTAGTGGGGGTAGAGCCTACTTGCAAGTCTCTCCGACCTTCACAAAAAAAGTTATTCAAGAATATCTCCTCAGATTTGGGGGAATTTCGTCGGTCGACCTCTTCCGAAGGTCGTACAAGCTCGGGGATGGTACCAATCGATCTGCAGGACCCAAATTAGTCCAGATGCAACCACTTTCCAAGTCTCTCCGACCTTCACAAAAAAAGTTATTCAAGAATATCTCTTTCTCCTATGTGCTTTCATCCCTAACCCTAACCCTAACCCTTCCGAAAGTCGGAGAAGCTCAAGGATGGTACCGATCGATGCGCGCTACCCCATTTAGTGGGGGTAGAGCCTACTTGCAAGTCTCTCCGACCTTCACAAAAAAAGTTATTCAAGAATATCTCTTTCTCCTATGTGCTTTCATCCCTAACCCTAACCCTAACCCTTCCGAAAGTCGGAGAAGCTCAAGGATGGTACTGATCGATGCGCGCAACCCCATTTAGTGGGGGTAGAGCCTACTTGCAAGTCTCTCCGACCTTCACAAAAAAAGTTATTCAAGAATATCTCCTCAGATTTTGGGGGAATTTCGTCGGTCGACCTCTTCCGAAGGTCGTACAAGCTCGGGGATGGTACCAATCGATCTGCAGGACCCAAATTAGTCCAGATGCAACCACTTTCCAAGTCTCTCCGACCTTCACAAAAAAAGTTATTCAAGAATATCTCTTTCTCCTATGTGCTTTCATCCCTAACCCTAACCCTAACCCTTCCGAAAGTCGGAGAAGCTCAAGGATGGTACCGATCGATGCGCGCTACCCCATTTAGTGGGGGTAGAGCCTACTTGCAAGTCTCTCCGACCTTCACAAAAAAAGTTATTCAAGAATATCTCTTTCTCCTATGTGCTTTCATCCCTAACCCTAACCCTAACCCTTCCGAAAGTCGGAGAAGCTCAAGGATGGTACCGATCGATGCGCGCAACCCCATTTAGTGGGGGTAGAGCCTACTTGCAAGTCTCTCCGACCTTCACAAAAAAAGTTATTCAAGAATATCTCCTCAGATTTGGGGGAATTTCGTCGGTCGACCTCTTCCGAAGGTCGTACAAGCTCGGGGATGGTACCAATCGATCTGCAGGACCCAAATTAGTCCAGATGCAACCACTTTCCAAGTCTCTCCGACCTTCACAAAAAAAGTTATTCAAGAATATCTCTTTCTCCTATGTGCTTTCATCCCTAACCCTAACCCTAACCCTTCCGAAAGTCGGAGAAGCTCAAGGATGGTACCGATCGATGCGCGCTACCCCATTTAGTGGGGGTAGAGCCTACTTGCAAGTCTCTCCGACCTTCACAAAAAAAGTTATTCAAGAATATCTCTTTCTCCTATGTGCTTTCATCCCTAACCCTAACCCTAACCCTTCCGAAAGTCGGAGAAGCTCAAGGATGGTACCGATCGATGCGCGCTACCCCATTTAGTGGGGGTAGAGCCTACTTGCAAGTCTCTCCGACCTTCACAAAAAAAGTTATTCAAGAATATCTCTTTCTCCTATGTGCTTTCATCCCTAACCCTAACCCTAACCCTTCCGAAAGTCGGAGAAGCTCAAGGATGGTACTGATCGATGCGCGCAACCCCATTTAGTGGGGGTAGAGCCTACTTGCAAGTCTCTCCGACCTTCACAAAAAAAGTTATTCAAGAATATCTCCTCAGATTTTGGGGGAATTTCGTCGGTCGACCTCTTCCGAAGGTCGTACAAGCTCGGGGATGGTACCAATCGATCTGCAGGACCCAAATTAGTCCAGATGCAACCACTTTCCAAGTCTCTCCGACCTTCACAAAAAAAGTTATTCAAGAATATCTCTTTCTCCTATGTGCTTTCATCCCTAACCCTAACCCTAACCCTTCCGAAAGTCGGAGAAGCTCAAGGATGGTACCGATCGATGCGCGCTACCCCATTTAGTGGGGGTAGAGCCTACTTGCAAGTCTCTCCGACCTTCACAAAAAAAGTTATTCAAGAATATCTCTTTCTCCTATGTGCTTTCATCCCTAACCCTAACCCTAACCCTTCCGAAAGTCGGAGAAGCTCAAGGATGGTACCGATCGATGCGCGCAACCCCATTTAGTGGGGGTAGAGCCTACTTGCAAGTCTCTCCGACCTTCACAAAAAAAGTTATTCAAGAATATCTCCTCAGATTTGGGGGAATTTCGTCGGTCGACCTCTTCCGAAGGTCGTACAAGCTCGGGGATGGTACCAATCGATCTGCAGGACCCAAATTAGTCCAGATGCAACCACTTTCCAAGTCTCTCCGACCTTCACAAAAAAAGTTATTCAAGAATATCTCTTTCTCCTATGTGCTTTCATCCCTAACCCTAACCCTAACCCTTCCGAAAGTCGGAGAAGCTCAAGGATGGTACCGATCGATGCGCGCTACCCCATTTAGTGGGGGTAGAGCCTACTTGCAAGTCTCTCCGACCTTCACAAAAAAAGTTATTCAAGAATATCTCTTTCTCCTATGTGCTTTCATCCCTAACCCTAACCCTAACCCTTCCGAAAGTCGGAGAAGCTCAAGGATGGTACCGATCGATGCGCGCTACCCCATTTAGTGGGGGTAGAGCCTACTTGCAAGTCTCTCCGACCTTCACAAAAAAAGTTATTCAAGAATATCTCTTTCTCCTATGTGCTTTCATCCCTAACCCTAACCCTAACCCTTCCGAAAGTCGGAGAAGCTCAAGGATGGTACTGATCGATGCGCGCTACCCCATTTAGTGGGGGTAGAGCCTACTTGCAAGTCTCTCCGACCTTCACAAAAAAAGTTATTCAAGAATATCTCTTTCTCCTATGTGCTTTCATCCCTAACCCTAACCCTTCCGAAAGTCGGAGAAGCTCAAGGATGGTACTGATCGATGTGCGCAACCCCATTTAGTGGGGGTAGAGCCTACTTGCAAGTCTCTCCGACCTTCACAAAAAAAGTTATTCAAGAATATCTCCTCAGATTTGGGGGAATTTCGTCGGTCGACCTCTTCCGAAGGTCGTACAAGCTCGGGGATGGTACCAATCGATCCGCAGGACCCAAATTAGTCCAGATGCAACCACTTTCCAAGTCTCTCCGACCTTCACAAAAAAAGTTATTCAAGAATATCTCTTTCTCCTATGTGCTTTCATCCCTAACCCTAACCCTAACCCTTCCGAAAGTCGGAGAAGCTCAAGGATGGTACTGATCGATGCGCGCTACCCCATTTAGTGGGGGTAGAGCCTACTTGCAAGTCTCTCCGACCTTCACAAAAAAAGTTATTCAAGAATATCTCTTTCTCCTATGTGCTTTCATCCCTAACCCTAACCCTAACCCTTCCGAAAGTCGGAGAAGCTCAAGGATGGTACCGATCGATGCGCGCTACCCCATTTAGTGGGGGTAAAGCCTACTTGCAAGTCTCTCCGACCTTCACAAAAAAAGTTATTCAAGAATATCTCCTCAGATTTGGGGGAATTTCGTCGGTCGACCTCTTCCGAAGGTCGTACAAGCTCGGGGATGGTACCAATCGATCCGCAGGACCCAAATTAGTCCAGATGCAACCACTTTCCAAGTCTCTCCGACCTTCACAAAAAAAGTTATTCAAGAATATCTCTTTCTCCTATGTGCTTTCATCCCTAACCCTAACCCTAACCCTTCCGAAAGTCGGAGAAGCTCAAGGATGGTACTGATCGATGCGCGCTACCCCATTTAGTGGGGGTAGAGCCTACTTGCAAGTCTCTCCGACCTTCACAAAAAAAGTTATTCAAGAATATCTCTTTCTCCTATGTGCTTTCATCCCTAACCCTAACCCTAACCCTTCCGAAAGTCGGAGAAGCTCAAGGATGGTACCGATCGATGCGCGCTACCCCATTTAGTGGGGGTAGAGCCTACTTGCAAGTCTCTCCGACCTTCACAAAAAAAGTTATTCAAGAATATCTCTTTCTCCTATGTGCTTTCATCCCTAACCCTAACCCTAACCCTTCCGAAAGTCGGAGAAGCTCAAGGATGGTACCGATCGATGCGCGCTACCCCATTTAGTGGGGGTAGAGCCTACTTGCAAGTCTCTCCGACCTTCACAAAAAAAGTTATTCAAGAATATCTCTTTCTCCTATGTGCTTTCATCCCTAACCCTAACCCTAACCCTTCCGAAAGTCGGAGAAGCTCAAGGATGGTACCGATCGATGCGCGCTACCCCATTTAGTGGGGGTAGAGCCTACTTGCAAGTTTCTCCGACCTTCACAAAAAAAGTTATTCAAGAATATCTCTTTCTCCTATGTGCTTTCATCCCTAACCCTAACCCTAACCCTTCCGAAAGTCGGAGAAGCTCAAGGATGGTACCGATCGATGCGCGCTACCCCATTTAGTGGGGGTAGAGCCTACTTGCAAGTCTCTCCGACCTTCACAAAAAAAGTTATTCAAGAATATCTCTTTCTCCTATGTGCTTTCATCCCTAACCCTAACCCTAACCCTTCCGAAAGTCGGAGAAGCTCAAGGATGGTACTGATCGATGCGCGCAACCCCATTTAGTGGGGGTAGAGCCTACTTGCAAGTCTCTCCGACCTTCACAAAAAAAGTTATTTAAGAATATCTCCTCAGATTTGGGGGAATTTCGTCGGTCGACCTCTTCCGAAGGTCGTACAAGCTCGGGGATGGTACCAATCGATCCGCAGGACCCAAATTAGTCCAGATGCAACCACTTTCCAAGTCTCTCCGACCTTCACAAAAAAAGTTATTCAAGAATATCTCTTTCTCCTATGTGCTTTCATCCCTAACCCTAACCCTAACCCTTCCGAAAGTCGGAGAAGCTCAAGGATGGTACCGATCGATGCGCGCTACCCCATTTAGTGGGGGTAGAGCCTATTTGCAAGTCTCTCCGACCTTCACAAAAAAAGTTATTCAAGAATATCTCTTTCTCCTATGTGCTTTCATCCCTAACCCTAACCCTAACCCTTCCGAAAGTCGGAGAAGCTCAAGGATGGTACCGATCGATGCGCGCTACCCCATTTAGTGGGGGTAGAGCCTACTTGCAAGTCTCTCCGACCTTCACAAAAAAAGTTAATCAAGAATATCTCTTTCTCCTATGTGCTTTCATCCCTAACCCTAACCCTAACCCTTCCGAAAGTCGGAGAAGCTCAAGGATGGTACCGATCGATGCGCGCTACCCCATTTAGTGGGGGTAGAGCCTACTTGCAAGTCTCTCCGACCTTCACAAAAAAAGTTATTCAAGAATATCTCCTCAGATTTGGGGGAATTTCGTCGGTCGACCTCTTCCGAAGGTCGTACAAGCTCGGGGATGGTACCAATCGATCTGCAGGACCCAAATTAGTCCAGATGCAACCACTTTCCAAGTCTCTCCGACCTTCACAAAAAAAGTTATTCAAGAATATCTCTTTCTCCTATGTGCTTTCATCCCTAACCCTAACCCTAACCCTTCCGAAAGTCGGAGAAGCTCAAGGATGGTACCGATCGATGCGCGCTACCCCATTTAGTGGGGGTAGAGCCTACTTGCAAGTCTCTCCGACCTTCACAAAAAAAGTTATTCAAGAATATCTCTTTCTCCTATGTGCTTTCATCCCTAACCCTAACCCTAACCCTTCCGAAAGTCGGAGAAGCTCAAGGATGGTACCGATCGATGCGCGCTACCCCATTTAGTGGGGGTAGAGCCTACTTGCAAGTCTCTCCGACCTTCACAAAAAAAGTTATTCAAGAATATCTCTTTCTCCTATGTGCTTTCATCCCTAACCCTAACCCTAACCCTTCCGAAAGTCGGAGAAGCTCAAGGATGGTACCGATCGATGCGCGCTACCCCATTTAGTGGGGGTAGAGCCTATTTGCAAGTCTCTCCGACCTTCACAAAAAAAGTTATTCAAGAATATCTCTTTCTCCTATGTGCTTTCATCCCTAACCCTAACCCTAACCCTTCCGAAAGTCGGAGAAGCTCAAGGATGGTACCGATCGATGCGCGCTACCCCATTTAGTGGGGGTAGAGCCTACTTGCAAGTCTCTCCGACCTTCACAAAAAAAGTTAATCAAGAATATCTCTTTCTCCTATGTGCTTTCATCCCTAACCCTAACCCTAACCCTTCCGAAAGTCGGAGAAGCTCAAGGATGGTACCGATCGATGCGCGCTACCCCATTTAGTGGGGGTAGAGCCTACTTGCAAGTCTCTCCGACCTTCACAAAAAAAGTTATTCAAGAATATCTCCTCAGATTTGGGGGAATTTCGTCGGTCGACCTCTTCCGAAGGTCGTACAAGCTCGGGGATGGTACCAATCGATCTGCAGGACCCAAATTAGTCCAGATGCAACCACTTTCCAAGTCTCTCCGACCTTCACAAAAAAAGTTATTCAAGAATATCTCTTTCTCCTATGTGCTTTCATCCCTAACCCTAACCCTAACCCTTCCAAAAGTCGGAGAAGCTCAAGGATGGTACCGATCGATGCGCGCTACCCCATTTAGTGGGGGTAGAGCCTACTTGCAAGTCTCTCCGACCTTCACAAAAAAAGTTATTCAAGAATATCTCTTTCTCCTATGTGCTTTCATCCCTAACCCTAACCCTAACCCTTCCGAAAGTCGGAGAAGCTCAAGGATGGTACCGATCGATGCGCGCTACCCCATTTAGTGGGGGTAGAGCCTACTTGCAAGTCTCTCCGACCTTCACAAAAAAAGTTATTCAAGAATATCTCTTTCTCCTATGTGCTTTCATCCCTAACCCTAACCCTAACCCTTCCGAAAGTCGGAGAAGCTCAAGGATGGTACCGATCGATGCGCGCTACCCCATTTAGTGGGGGTAGAGCCTACTTGCAAGTCTCTCCGACCTTCACAAAAAAAGTTATTCAAGAATATCTCTTTCTCCTATGTGCTTTCATCCCTAACCCTAACCCTAACCCTTCCAAAAGTCGGAGAAGCTCAAGGATGGTACTGATCGATGCGCGCAACCCCATTTAGTGGGGGTAGAGCCTACTTGCAAGTCTCTCCGACCTTCACAAAAAAAGTTATTCAAGAATATCTCCTCAGATTTGGGGGAATTTCGTCGGTCGACCTCTTCCGAAGGTCGTACAAGCTCGGGGATGGTACCAATCGATCTGCAGGACCCAAATTAGTCCAGATGCAACCACTTTCCAAGTCTCTCCGACCTTCACAAAAAAAGTTATTCAAGAATATCTCTTTCTCCTATGTGCTTTCATCCCTAACCCTAACCCTAACCCTTCCGAAAGTCGGAGAAGCTCAAGGATGGTACCGATCGATGCGCGCTACCCCATTTAGTGGGGGTAGAGCCTACTTGCAAGTCTCTCCGACCTTCACAAAAAAAGTTATTCAAGAATATCTCTTTCTCCTATGTGCTTTCATCCCTAACCCTAACCCTAACCCTTCCGAAAGTCGGAGAAGCTCAAGGATGGTACCGATCGATGCGCGTTACCCCATTTAGTGGGGGTAGAGCCTACTTGCAAGTCTCTCCGACCTTCACAAAAAAAGTTATTCAAGAATATCTCCTCAGATTTGGGGGAATTTCGTCGGTCGACCTCTTCCGAAGGTCGTACAAGCTCGGGGATGGTACCAATCGATCCGCAGGACCCAAATTAGTCCAGATGCAACCACTTTCCAAGTCTCTCCGACCTTCACAAAAAAAGTTATTCAAGAATATCTCTTTCTCCTATGTGCTTTCATCCCTAACCCTAACCCTAACCCTTCCGAAAGTCGGAGAAGCTCAAGGATGGTACCGATCGATGCGCGCTACCCCATTTAGTGGGGGTAGAGCCTACTTGCAAGTCTCTCCGACCTTCACAAAAAAAGTTATTCAAGAATATCTCTTTCTCCTATGTGCTTTCATCCCTAACCCTAACCCTAACCCTTCCGAAAGTCGGAGAAGCTCAAGGATGGTACCGATCGATGCGCGCTACCCCATTTAGTGGGGGTAGAGCCTACTTGCAAGTCTCTCCGACCTTCACAAAAAAAGTTATTCAAGAATATCTCTTTCTCCTATGTGCTTTCATCCCTAACCCTAACCCTAACCCTTCCGAAAGTCGGAGAAGCTCAAGGATGGTACCGATCGATGCGCGCTACCCCATTTAGTGGGGGTAGAGCCTACTTGCAAGTCTCTCCGACCTTCACAAAAAAAGTTATTCAAGAATATCTCTTTCTCCTATGTGCTTTCATCCCTAACCCTAACCCTAACCCTTCCGAAAGTCGGAGAAGCTCAAGGATGGTACCGATCGATGCGCGCTACCCCATTTAGTGGGGGTAGAGCCTATTTGCAAGTCTCTCCGACCTTCACAAAAAAAGTTATTCAAGAATATCTCTTTCTCCTATGTGCTTTCATCCCTAACCCTAACCCTAACCCTTCCGAAAGTCGGAGAAGCTCAAGGATGGTACCGATCGATGCGCGCTACCCCATTTAGTGGGGGTAGAGCCTACTTGCAAGTCTCTCCGACCTTCACAAAAAAAGTTATTCAAGAATATCTCTTTCTCCTATGTGCTTTCATCCCTAACCCTAACCCTAACCCTTCCGAAAGTCGGAGAAGCTCAAGGATGGTACTGATCGATGCGCGCAACCCAATTTAGTGGGGGTAGAGCCTACTTGCAAGTCTCTCCGACCTTCACAAAAAAAGTTATTCAAGAATATCTCCTCAGATTTGGGGGAATTTCGTCGGTCGACCTCTTCCGAAGGTCGTACAAGCTCGGGGATGGTACCAATCGATCCGCAGGACCCAAATTAGTCCAGATGCAACCACTTTCCAAGTCTCTCCGACCTTCACAAAAAAAGTTATTCAAGAATATCTCTTTCTCCTATGTGCTTTCATCCCTAACCCTAACCCTAACCCTTCCGAAAGTCGGAGAAGCTCAAGGATGGTACCGATCGATGCGCGCTACCCCATTTAGTGGGGGTAGAGCCTACTTGCAAGTCTCTCCGACCTTCACAAAAAAAGTTATTCAAGAATATCTCTTTCTCCTATGTGCTTTCATCCCTAACCCTAACCCTAACCCTTCCGAAAGTCGGAGAAGCTCAAGGATGGTACCGATCGATGCGCGCAACCCCATTTAGTGGGGGTAGAGCCTACTTGCAAGTCTCTCCGACCTTCACAAAAAAGGTTATTCAAGAATATCTCCTCAGATTTGGGGGAATTTCGTCGGTCGACCTCTTCCGAAGGTCGTACAAGCTCGGGGATGGTACCAATCGATCCGCAGGACCCAAATTAGTCCAGATGCAACCACTTTCCAAGTCTCTCCGACCTTCACAAAAAAAGTTATTCAAGAATATCTCTTTCTCCTATGTGCTTTCATCCCTAACCCTAACCCTAACCCTTCCGAAAGTCGGAGAAGCTCAAGGATGGTACCGATCGATGCGCGCTACCCCATTTAGTGGGGGTAGAGCCTACTTGCAAGTCTCTCCGACCTTCACAAAAAAAGTTATTCAAGAATATCTCTTTCTCCTATGTGCTTTCATCCCTAACCCTAACCCTAACCCTTCCGAAAGTCGGAGAAGCTCAAGGATGGTACTGATCGATGCGCGCTACCCCATTTAGTGGGGGTAGAGCCTACTTGCAAGTCTCTCCGACCTTCACAAAAAAAGTTATTCAAGAATATCTCTTTCTCCTATGTGCTTTCATCCCTAACCCTAACCCTAACCCTTCCGAAAGTCGGAGAAGCTCAAGGATGGTACCGATCGATGCGCGCTACCCCATTTAGTGGGGGTAGAGCCTACTTGCAAGTCTCTCCGACCTTCACAAAAAAAGTTATTCAAGAATATCTCTTTCTCCTATGTGCTTTCATCCCTAACCCTAACCCTAACCCTTCCGAAAGTCGGAGAAGCTCAAGGATGGTACCGATCGATGCGCGCTACCCCATTTAGTGGGGGTAGAGCCTACTTGCAAGTCTCTCCGACCTTCACAAAAAAAGTTATTCAAGAATATCTCTTTCTCCTATGTGCTTTCATCCCTAACCCTAACCCTAACCCTTCCGAAAGTCGGAGAAGCTCAAGGATGGTACCGATCGATGCGCGCTACCCCATTTAGTGGGGGTAGAGCCTACTTGCAAGTCTCTCCGACCTTCACAAAAAAAGTTATTCAAGAATATCTCTTTCTCCTATGTGCTTTCATCCCTAACCCTAACCCTAACCCTTCCGAAAGTCGGAGAAGCTCAAGGATGGTACCGATCGATGCGCGCTACCCCATTTAGTGGGGGTAGAGCCTACTTGCAAGTCTCTCCGACCTTCACAAAAAAAGTTATTCAAGAATATCTCTTTCTCCTATGTGCTTTCATCCCTAACCCTAACCCTAACCCTTCCGAAAGTCGGAGAAGCTCAAGGATGGTACCGATCGATGCGCGCTACCCCATTTAGTGGGGGTAGAGCCTACTTGCAAGTCTCTCCGACCTTCACAAAAAAAGTTATTCAAGAATATCTCTTTCTCCTATGTGCTTTCATCCCTAACCCTAACCCTAACCCTTCCGAAAGTCGGAGAAGCTCAAGGATGGTACTGATCGATGCGCGCAACCCCATTTAGTGGGGGTAGAGCCTACTTGCAAGTCTCTCCGACCTTCACAAAAAAAGTTATTCAAGAATATCTCCTCAGATTTGGGGGAATTTCGTCGGTCGACCTCTTCCGAAGGTCGTACAAGCTCGGGGATGGTACCAATCGATCCGCAGGACCCAAATTAGTCCAGATGCAACCACTTTCCAAGTCTCTCCGACCTTCACAAAAAAAGTTATTCAAGAATATCTCTTTCTCCTATGTGCTTTCATCCCTAACCCTAACCCTAACCCTTCCGAAAGTCGGAGAAGCTCAAGGATGGTACCGATCGATGCGCGCTACCCCATTTAGTGGGGGTAGAGCCTACTTGCAAGTCTCTCCGACCTTCACAAAAAAAGTTATTCAAGAATATCTCTTTCTCCTATGTGCTTTCATCCCTAACCCTAACCCTAACCCTTCCGAAAGTCGGAGAAGCTCAAGGATGGTACCGATCGATGCGTGCTACCCCATTTAGTGGGGGTAGAGCCTATTTGCAAGTCTCTCCGACCTTCACAAAAAAAGTTATTCAAGAATATCTCTTTCTCCTATGTGCTTTCATCCCTAACCCTAACCCTAACCCTTCCGAAAGTCGGAGAAGCTCAAGGATGGTACTGATCGATGCGCGCAACCCCATTTAGTGGGGGTAGAGCCTACTTGCAAGTCTCTCCGACCTTCACAAAAAAAGTTATTCAAGAATATCTCCTCAGATTTGGGGGAATTTCGTCGGTCGACCTCTTCCGAAGGTCGTACAAGCTCGGGGATGGTACCAATCGATCCGCAGGACCCAAATTAGTCCAGATGCAACCACTTTCCAAGTCTCTCCGACCTTCACAAAAAAAGTTATTCAAGAATATCTCTTTCTCCTATGTGCTTTCATCCCTAACCCTAACCCTAACCCTTCCGAAAGTCGGAGAAGCTCAAGGATGGTACCGATCGATGCGCGCTACCCCATTTAGTGGGGGTAGAGCCTACTTGCAAGTCTCTCCGACCTTCACAAAAAAAGTTATTCAAGAATATCTCTTTCTCCTATGTGCTTTCATCCCTAACCCTAACCCTAACCCTTCCGAAAGTCGGAGAAGCTCAAGGATGGTACCGATCGATGCGCGCAACCCCATTTAGTGGGGGTAGAGCCTACTTGCAAGTCTCTCCGACCTTCACAAAAAAGGTTATTCAAGAATATCTCCTCAGATTTGGGGGAATTTCGTCGGTCGACCTCTTCCGAAGGTCGTACAAGCTCAGGGATGGTACCAATCGATCCGCAGGACCCAAATTAGTCCAGATGCAACCACTTTCCAAGTCTCTCCGACCTTCACAAAAAAAGTTATTCAAGAATATCTCTTTCTCCTATGTGCTTTCATCCCTAACCCTAACCCTAACCCTTCCGAAAGTCGGAGAAGCTCAAGGATGGTACCGATCGATGCGCGCTACCCCATTTAGTGGGGGTAGAGCCTACTTGCAAGTCTCTCCGACCTTCACAAAAAAAGTTATTCAAGAATATCTCTTTCTCCTATGTGCTTTCATCCCTAACCCTAACCCTAACCCTTCCGAAAGTCGGAGAAGCTCAAGGATGGTACTGATCGATGCGCGCAACCCCATTTAGTGGGGGTAGAGCCTACTTGCAAGTCTCTCCGACCTTCACAAAAAAAGTTATTCAAGAATATCTCCTCAGATTTGGGGGAATTTCGTCGGTCGACCTCTTCCGAAGGTCGTACAAGCTCGGGGATGGTACCAATCGATCCGCAGGACCCAAATTAGTCCAGATGCAACCACTTTCCAAGTCTCTCCGACCTTCACAAAAAAAGTTATTCAAGAATATCTCTTTCTCCTATGTGCTTTCATCCCTAACCCTAACCCTAACCCTTCCGAAAGTCGGAGAAGCTCAAGGATGGTACCGATCGATGCGCGCTACCCCATTTAGTGGGGGTAGAGCCTACTTGCAAGTCTCTCCGACCTTCACAAAAAAAGTTATTCAAGAATATCTCTTTCTCCTATGTGCTTTCATCCCTAACCCTAACCCTTCCGAAAGTCGGAGAAGCTCAAGGATGGTACCGATCGATGCGTGCTACCCCATTTAGTGGGGGTAGAGCCTATTTGCAAGTCTCTCCGACCTTCACAAAAAAAGTTATTCAAGAATATCTCTTTCTCCTATGTGCTTTCATCCCTAAC
The DNA here is from genome assembly GCF_963576545.1 of Limanda limanda. Taxonomy (NCBI): domain Eukaryota; kingdom Metazoa; phylum Chordata; class Actinopteri; order Pleuronectiformes; family Pleuronectidae; genus Limanda; species Limanda limanda. The sequence continues at coordinate 77,202 of NW_026870442.1, forward strand.
CCTAACCCTAACCCTTCCGAAAGTCGGAGAAGCTCAAGGATGGTACTGATCGATGCGCGCAACCCCATTTAGTGGGGGTAGAGCCTACTTGCAAGTCTCTCCGACCTTCACAAAAAAAGTTATTCAAGAATATCTCCTCAGATTTGGGGGAATTTCGTCGGTCGACCTCTTCCGAAGGTCGTACAAGCTCGGGGATGGTACCAATCGATCCGCAGGACCCAAATTAGTCCAGATGCAACCACTTTCCAAGTCTCTCCGACCTTCACAAAAAAAGTTATTCAAGAATATCTCTTTCTCCTATGTGCTTTCATCCCTAACCCTAACCCTAACCCTTCCGAAAGTCGGAGAAGCTCAAGGATGGTACCGATCGATGCGCGCTACCCCATTTAGTGGGGGTAGAGCCTACTTGCAAGTCTCTCCGACCTTCACAAAAAAAGTTATTCAAGAATATCTCTTTCTCCTATGTGCTTTCATCCCTAACCCTAACCCTAACCCTTCCGAAAGTCGGAGAAGCTCAAGGATGGTACCGATCGATGCGCGCAACCCCATTTAGTGGGGGTAGAGCCTACTTGCAAGTCTCTCCGACCTTCACAAAAAAGGTTATTCAAGAATATCTCCTCAGATTTGGGGGAATTTCGTCGGTCGACCTCTTCCGAAGGTCGTACAAGCTCAGGGATGGTACCAATCGATCCGCAGGACCCAAATTAGTCCAGATGCAACCACTTTCCAAGTCTCTCCGACCTTCACAAAAAAAGTTATTCAAGAATATCTCTTTCTCCTATGTGCTTTCATCCCTAACCCTAACCCTAACCCTTCCGAAAGTCGGAGAAGCTCAAGGATGGTACCGATCGATGCGCGCTACCCCATTTAGTGGGGGTAGAGCCTACTTGCAAGTCTCTCCGACCTTCACAAAAAAAGTTATTCAAGAATATCTCTTTCTCCTATGTGCTTTCATCCCTAACCCTAACCCTAACCCTTCCGAAAGTCGGAGAAGCTCAAGGATGGTACCGATCGATGCGCGCAACCCCATTTAGTGGGGGTAGAGCCTACTTGCAAGTCTCTCCGACCTTCACAAAAAAGGTTATTCAAGAATATCTCCTCAGATTTGGGGGAATTTCGTCGGTCGACCTCTTCCGAAGGTCGTACAAGCTCGGGGATGGTACCAATCGATCCGCAGGACCCAAATTAGTCCAGATGCAACCACTTTCCAAGTCTCTCCGACCTTCACAAAAAAAGTTATTCAAGAATATCTCTTTCTCCTATGTGCTTTCATCCCTAACCCTAACCCTAACCCTTCCGAAAGTCGGAGAAGCTCAAGGATGGTACCGATCGATGCGCGCTACCCCATTTAGTGGGGGTAGAGCCTACTTGCAAGTCTCTCCGACCTTCACAAAAAAAGTTATTCAAGAATATCTCTTTCTCCTATGTGCTTTCATCCCTAACCCTAACCCTAACCCTTCCGAAAGTCGGAGAAGCTCAAGGATGGTACCGATCGATGCGCGCTACCCCATTTAGTGGGGGTAGAGCCTACTTGCAAGTCTCTCCGACCTTCACAAAAAAAGTTATTCAAGAATATCTCTTTCTCCTATGTGCTTTCATCCCTAACCCTAACCCTAACCCTTCCGAAAGTCGGAGAAGCTCAAGAATGGTACCGATCGATGCGCGCTACCCCATTTAGTGGGGGTAGAGCCTACTTGCAAGTCTCTCCGACCTTCACAAAAAAAGTTATTCAAGAATATCTCTTTCTCCTATGTGCTTTCATCCCTAACCCTAACCCTAACCCTTCCGAAAGTCGGAGAAGCTCAAGGATGGTACTGATCGATGCGCGCAACCCCATTTAGTGGGGGTAGAGCCTACTTGCAAGTCTCTCCGACCTTCACAAAAAAAGTTATTCAAGAATATCTCCTCAGATTTGGGGGAATTTCGTCGGTCGACCTCTTCCGAAGGTCGTACAAGCTCGGGGATGGTACCAATCGATCCGCAGGACCCAAATTAGTCCAGATGCAACCACTTTCCAAGTCTCTCCGACCTTCACAAAAAAAGTTATTCAAGAATATCTCTTTCTCCTATGTGCTTTCATCCCTAACCCTAACCCTAACCCTTCCGAAAGTCGGAGAAGCTCAAGGATGGTACCGATCGATGCGCGCTACCCCATTTAGTGGGGGTAGAGCCTACTTGCAAGTCTCTCCGACCTTCACAAAAAAAGTTATTCAAGAATATCTCTTTCTCCTATGTGCTTTCATCCCTAACCCTAACCCTAACCCTTCCGAAAGTCGGAGAAGCTCAAGGATGGTACCGATCGATGCGCGCAACCCCATTTAGTGGGGGTAGAGCCTACTTGCAAGTCTCTCCGACCTTCACAAAAAAGGTTATTCAAGAATATCTCCTCAGATTTGGGGGAATTTCGTCGGTCGACCTCTTCCGAAGGTCGTACAAGCTCAGGGATGGTACCAATCGATCCGCAGGACCCAAATTAGTCCAGATGCAACCACTTTCCAAGTCTCTCCGACCTTCACAAAAAAAGTTATTCAAGAATATCTCTTTCTCCTATGTGCTTTCATCCCTAACCCTAACCCTAACCCTTCCGAAAGTCGGAGAAGCTCAAGGATGGTACCGATCGATGCGCGCTACCCCATTTAGTGGGGGTAGAGCCTACTTGCAAGTCTCTCCGACCTTCACAAAAAAAGTTATTCAAGAATATCTCTTTCTCCTATGTGCTTTCATCCCTAACCCTAACCCTAACCCTTCCGAAAGTCGGAGAAGCTCAAGGATGGTACCGATCGATGCGCGCAACCCCATTTAGTGGGGGTAGAGCCTACTTGCAAGTCTCTCCGACCTTCACAAAAAAGGTTATTCAAGAATATCTCCTCAGATTTGGGGGAATTTCGTCGGTCGACCTCTTCCGAAGGTCGTACAAGCTCGGGGATGGTACCAATCGATCTGCAGGACCCAAATTAGTCCAGATGCAACCACTTTCCAAGTCTCTCCGACCTTCACAAAAAAAGTTATTCAAGAATATCTCTTTCTCCTATGTGCTTTCATCCCTAACCCTAACCCTAACCCTTCCGAAAGTCGGAGAAGCTCAAGGATGGTACCGATCGATGCGCGCTACCCCATTTAGTGGGGGTAGAGCCTACTTGCAAGTCTCTCCGACCTTCACAAAAAAAGTTATTCAAGAATATCTCCTCAGATTTGGGGGAATTTCGTCGGTCGACCTCTTCCGAAGGTCGTACAAGCTCGGGGATGGTACCAATCGATCGGCAGGACCCAAATTAGTCCAGATGCAACCACTTTCCAAGTCTCTCCGACCTTCACAAAAAAAGTTATTCAAGAATATCTCTTTCTCCTATGTGCTTTCATCCCTAACCCTAACCCTAACCCTTCCGAAAGTCGGAGAAGCTCAAGGATGGTACCGATCGATGCGCGCTACCCCATTTAGTGGGGGTAGAGCCTACTTGCAAGTCTCTCCGACCTTCACAAAAAAAGTTATTCAAGAATATCTCTTTCTCCTATGTGCTTTCATCCCTAACCCTAACCCTAACCCTTCCGAAAGTCGGAGAAGCTCAAGGATGGTACCGATCGATGCGCGCTACCCCATTTAGTGGGGGTAGAGCCTACTTGCAAGTCTCTCCGACCTTCACAAAAAAAGTTATTCAAGAATATCTCTTTCTCCTATGTGCTTTCATCCCTAACCCTAACCCTAACCCTTCCGAAAGTCGGAGAAGCTCAAGAATGGTACCGATCGATGCGCGCTACCCCATTTAGTGGGGGTAGAGCCTACTTGCAAGTCTCTCCGACCTTCACAAAAAAAGTTATTCAAGAATATCTCTTTCTCCTATGTGCTTTCATCCCTAACCCTAACCCTAACCCTTCCGAAAGTCGGAGAAGCTCAAGGATGGTACTGATCGATGCGCGCAACCCCATTTAGTGGGGGTAGAGCCTACTTGCAAGTCTCTCCGACCTTCACAAAAAAAGTTATTCAAGAATATCTCTTTCTCCTATGTGCTTTCATCCCTAACCCTAACCCTAACCCTTCCGAAAGTCGGAGAAGCTCAAGGATGGTACCGATCGATGCGCGCTACCCCATTTAGTGGGGGTAGAGCCTACTTGCAAGTCTCTCCGACCTTCACAAAAAAAGTTATTCAAGAATATCTCTTTCTCCTATGTGCTTTCATCCCTAACCCTAACCCTAACCCTTCCGAAAGTCGGAGAAGCTCAAGGATGGTACTGATCGATGCGTGCAACCCCATTTAGTGGGGGTAGAGCCTACTTGCAAGTCTCTCCGACCTTCACAAAAAAAGTTATTCAAGAATATCTCCTCAGATTTGGGGGAATTTCGTCGGTCGACCTCTTCCGAAGGTCGTACAAGCTCGGGGATGGTACCAATCGATCCGCAGGACCCAAATTAGTCCAGATGCAACCACTTTCCAAGTCTCTCCGACCTTCACAAAAAAAGTTATTCAAGAATATCTCTTTCTCCTATGTGCTTTCATCCCTAACCCTAACCCTAACCCTTCCGAAAGTCGGAGAAGCTCAAGGATGGTACCGATCGATGCGCGCTACCCCATTTAGTGGGGGTAGAGCCTACTTGCAAGTCTCTCCGACCTTCACAAAAAAAGTTATTCAAGAATATCTCTTTCTCCTATGTGCTTTCATCCCTAACCCTAACCCTAACCCTTCCGAAAGTCGGAGAAGCTCAAGGATGGTACCGATCGATGCGCGCAACCCCATTTAGTGGGGGTAGAGCCTACTTGCAAGTCTCTCCGACCTTCACAAAAAAGGTTATTCAAGAATATCTCCTCAGATTTGGGGGAATTTCGTCGGTCGACCTCTTCCGAAGGTCGTACAAGCTCGGGGATGGTACCAATCGATCTGCAGGACCCAAATTAGTCCAGATGCAACCACTTTCCAAGTCTCTCCGACCTTCACAAAAAAAGTTATTCAAGAATATCTCTTTCTCCTATGTGCTTTCATCCCTAACCCTAACCCTAACCCTTCCGAAAGTCGGAGAAGCTCAAGGATGGTACCGATCGATGCGCGCTACCCCATTTAGTGGGGGTAGAGCCTACTTGCAAGTCTCTCCGACCTTCACAAAAAAAGTTATTCAAGAATATCTCCTCAGATTTGGGGGAATTTCGTCGGTCGACCTCTTCCGAAGGTCGTACAAGCTCGGGGATGGTACCAATCGATCGGCAGGACCCAAATTAGTCCAGATGCAACCACTTTCCAAGTCTCTCCGACCTTCACAAAAAAAGTTATTCAAGAATATCTCTTTCTCCTATGTGCTTTCATCCCTAACCCTAACCCTAACCCTTCCGAAAGTCGGAGAAGCTCAAGGATGGTACCGATCGATGCGCGCTACCCCATTTAGTGGGGGTAGAGCCTACTTGCAAGTCTCTCCGACCTTCACAAAAAAAGTTATTCAAGAATATCTCTTTCTCCTATGTGCTTTCATCCCTAACCCTAACCCTAACCCTTCCGAAAGTCGGAGAAGCTCAAGGATGGTACCGATCGATGCGCGCTACCCCATTTAGTGGGGGTAGAGCCTACTTGCAAGTCTCTCCGACCTTCACAAAAAAAGTTATTCAAGAATATCTCTTTCTCCTATGTGCTTTCATCCCTAACCCTAACCCTAACCCTTCCGAAAGTCGGAGAAGCTCAAGAATGGTACCGATCGATGCGCGCTACCCCATTTAGTGGGGGTAGAGCCTACTTGCAAGTCTCTCCGACCTTCACAAAAAAAGTTATTCAAGAATATCTCTTTCTCCTATGTGCTTTCATCCCTAACCCTAACCCTAACCCTTCCGAAAGTCGGAGAAGCTCAAGGATGGTACTGATCGATGCGCGCAACCCCATTTAGTGGGGGTAGAGCCTACTTGCAAGTCTCTCCGACCTTCACAAAAAAAGTTATTCAAGAATATCTCTTTCTCCTATGTGCTTTCATCCCTAACCCTAACCCTAACCCTTCCGAAAGTCGGAGAAGCTCAAGGATGGTACCGATCGATGCGCGCTACCCCATTTAGTGGGGGTAGAGCCTACTTGCAAGTCTCTCCGACCTTCACAAAAAAAGTTATTCAAGAATATCTCTTTCTCCTATGTGCTTTCATCCCTAACCCTAACCCTAACCCTTCCGAAAGTCGGAGAAGCTCAAGGATGGTACTGATCGATGCGTGCAACCCCATTTAGTGGGGGTAGAGCCTACTTGCAAGTCTCTCCGACCTTCACAAAAAAAGTTATTCAAGAATATCTCCTCAGATTTGGGGGAATTTCGTCGGTCGACCTCTTCCGAAGGTCGTACAAGCTCGGGGATGGTACCAATCGATCCGCAGGACCCAAATTAGTCCAGATGCAACCACTTTCCAAGTCTCTCCGACCTTCACAAAAAAAGTTATTCAAGAATATCTCTTTCTCCTATGTGCTTTCATCCCTAACCCTAACCCTAACCCTTCCGAAAGTCGGAGAAGCTCAAGGATGGTACCGATCGATGCGCGCTACCCCATTTAGTGGGGGTAGAGCCTACTTGCAAGTCTCTCCGACCTTCACAAAAAAAGTTATTCAAGAATATCTCTTTCTCCTATGTGCTTTCATCCCTAACCCTAACCCTTCCGAAAGTCGGAGAAGCTCAAGGATGGTACCGATCGATGCGCGCTACCCCATTTAGTGGGGGTAGAGCCTATTTGCAAGTCTCTCCGACCTTCACAAAAAAAGTTATTCAAGAATATCTCTTTCTCCTATGTGCTTTCATCCCTAACCCTAACCCTAACCCTTCCGAAAGTCGGAGAAGCTCAAGGATGGTACCGATCGATGCGCGCTACCCCATTTAGTGGGGGTAGAGCCTACTTGCAAGTCTCTCCGACCTTCACAAAAAAAGTTATTCAAGAATATCTCTTTCTCCTATGTGCTTTCATCCCTAACCCTAACCCTAACCCTTCCGAAAGTCGGAGAAGCTCAAGGATGGTACTGATCGATGCGCGCAACCCCATTTAGTGGGGGTAGAGCCTACTTGCAAGTCTCTCCGACCTTCACAAAAAAAGTTATTCAAGAATATCTCCTCAGATTTGGGGGAATTTCGTCGGTCGACCTCTTCCGAAGGTCGTACAAGCTCGGGGATGGTACCAATCGATCCGCAGGACCCAAATTAGTCCAGATGCAACCACTTTCCAAGTCTCTCCGACCTTCACAAAAAAAGTTATTCAAGAATATCTCTTTCTCCTATGTGCTTTCATCCCTAACCCTAACCCTAACCCTTCCGAAAGTCGGAGAAGCTCAAGGATGGTACCGATCGATGCGCGCTACCCCATTTAGTGGGGGTAGAGCCTACTTGCAAGTCTCTCCGACCTTCACAAAAAAAGTTATTCAAGAATATCTCTTTCTCCTATGTGCTTTCATCCCTAACCCTAACCCTAACCCTTCCGAAAGTCGGAGAAGCTCAAGGATGGTACCGATCGATGCGCGCAACCCCATTTAGTGGGGGTAGAGCCTACTTGCAAGTCTCTCCGACCTTCACAAAAAAGGTTATTCAAGAATATCTCCTCAGATTTGGGGGAATTTCGTCGGTCGACCTCTTCCGAAGGTCGTACAAGCTCAGGGATGGTACCAATCGATCCGCAGGACCCAAATTAGTCCAGATGCAACCACTTTCCAAGTCTCTCCGACCTTCACAAAAAAAGTTATTCAAGAATATCTCTTTCTCCTATGTGCTTTCATCCCTAACCCTAACCCTAACCCTTCCGAAAGTCGGAGAAGCTCAAGGATGGTACCGATCGATGCGCGCTACCCCATTTAGTGGGGGTAGAGCCTACTTGCAAGTCTCTCCGACCTTCACAAAAAAAGTTATTCAAGAATATCTCTTTCTCCTATGTGCTTTCATCCCTAACCCTAACCCTTCCGAAAGTCGGAGAAGCTCAAGGATGGTACCGATCGATGCGCGCAACCCCATTTAGTGGGGGTAGAGCCTACTTGCAAGTCTCTCCGACCTTCACAAAAAAGGTTATTCAAGAATATCTCCTCAGATTTGGGGGAATTTCGTCGGTCGACCTCTTCCGAAGGTCGTACAAGCTCGGGGATGGTACCAATCGATCCGCAGGACCCAAATTAGTCCAGATGCAACCACTTTCCAAGTCTCTCCGACCTTCACAAAAAAAGTTATTCAAGAATATCTCTTTCTCCTATGTGCTTTCATCCCTAACCCTAACCCTAACCCTTCCGAAAGTCGGAGAAGCTCAAGGATGGTACCGATCGATGCGCGCTACCCCATTTAGTGGGGGTAGAGCCTACTTGCAAGTCTCTCCGACCTTCACAAAAAAAGTTATTCAAGAATATCTCCTCAGATTTGGGGGAATTTCGTCGGTCGACCTCTTCCGAAGGTCGTACAAGCTCGGGGATGGTACCAATCGATCCGCAGGACCCAAATTAGTCCAGATGCAACCACTTTCCAAGTCTCTCCGACCTTCACAAAAAAAGTTATTCAAGAATATCTCTTTCTCCTATGTGCTTTCATCCCTAACCCTAACCCTAACCCTTCCGAAAGTCGGAGAAGCTCAAGGATGGTACCGATCGATGCGCGCTACCCCATTTAGTGGGGGTAGAGCCTACTTGCAAGTCTCTCCGACCTTCACAAAAAAAGTTATTCAAGAATATCTCTTTCTCCTATGTGCTTTCATCCCTAACCCTAACCCTAACCCTTCCGAAAGTCGGAGAAGCTCAAGGATGGTACCGATCGATGCGCGCTACCCCATTTAGTGGGGGTAGAGCCTACTTGCAAGTCTCTCCGACCTTCACAAAAAAAGTTATTCAAGAATATCTCTTTCTCCTATGTGCTTTCATCCCTAACCCTAACCCTAACCCTTCCGAAAGTCGGAGAAGCTCAAGGATGGTACCGATCGATGCGCGCTACCCCATTTAGTGGGGGTAGAGCCTACTTGCAAGTCTCTCCGACCTTCACAAAAAAAGTTATTCAAGAATATCTCTTTCTCCTATGTGCTTTCATCCCTAACCCTAACCCTAACCCTTCCGAAAGTCGGAGAAGCTCAAGGATGGTACTGATCGATGCGCGCAACCCCATTTAGTGGGGGTAGAGCCTACTTGCAAGTCTCTCCGACCTTCACAAAAAAAGTTATTCAAGAATATCTCCTCAGATTTGGGGGAATTTCGTCGGTCGACCTCTTCCGAAGGTCGTACAAGCTCGGGGATGGTACCAATCGATCCGCAGGACCCAAATTAGTCCAGATGCAACCACTTTCCAAGTCTCTCCGACCTTCACAAAAAAAGTTATTCAAGAATATCTCTTTCTCCTATGTGCTTTCATCCCTAACCCTAACCCTAACCCTTCCGAAAGTCGGAGAAGCTCAAGGATGGTACCGATCGATGCGCGCTACCCCATTTAGTGGGGGTAGAGCCTACTTGCAAGTCTCTCCGACCTTCACAAAAAAAGTTATTCAAGAATATCTCTTTCTCCTATGTGCTTTCATCCCTAACCCTAACCCTAACCCTTCCGAAAGTCGGAGAAGCTCAAGGATGGTACCGATCGATGCGCGCTACCCCATTTAGTGGGGGTAGAGCCTATTTGCAAGTCTCTCCGACCTTCACAAAAAAAGTTATTCAAGAATATCTCTTTCTCCTATGTGCTTTCATCCCTAACCCTAACCCTAACCCTTCCGAAAGTCGGAGAAGCTCAAGGATGGTACCGATCGATGCGCGCTACCCCATTTAGTGGGGGTAGAGCCTACTTGCAAGTCTCTCCGACCTTCACAAAAAAAGTTATTCAAGAATATCTCTTTCTCCTATGTGCTTTCATCCCTAACCCTAACCCTAACCCTTCCGAAAGTCGGAGAAGCTCAAGGATGGTACTGATCGATGCGCGCAACCCCATTTAGTGGGGGTAGAGCCTACTTGCAAGTCTCTCCGACCTTCACAAAAAAAGTTATTCAAGAATATCTCTTTCTCCTATGTGCTTTCATCCCTAACCCTAACCCTAACCCTTCCGAAAGTCGGAGAAGCTCAAGGATGGTACCGATCGATGCGCGCTACCCCATTTAGTGGGGGTAGAGCCTACTTGCAAGTCTCTCCGACCTTCACAAAAAAAGTTATTCAAGAATATCTCTTTCTCCTATGTGCTTTCATCCCTAACCCTAACCCTAACCCTTCCGAAAGTCGGAGAAGCTCAAGGATGGTACTGATCGATGCGTGCAACCCCATTTAGTGGGGGTAGAGCCTACTTGCAAGTCTCTCCGACCTTCACAAAAAAAGTTATTCAAGAATATCTCCTCAGATTTGGGGGAATTTCGTCGGTCGACCTCTTCCGAAGGTCGTACAAGCTCGGGGATGGTACCAATCGATCCGCAGGACCCAAATTAGTCCAGATGCAACCACTTTCCAAGTCTCTCCGACCTTCACAAAAAAAGTTATTCAAGAATATCTCTTTCTCCTATGTGCTTTCATCCCTAACCCTAACCCTAACCCTTCCGAAAGTCGGAGAAGCTCAAGGATGGTACCGATCGATGCGCGCTACCCCATTTAGTGGGGGTAGAGCCTACTTGCAAGTCTCTCCGACCTTCACAAAAAAAGTTATTCAAGAATATCTCTTTCTCCTATGTGCTTTCATCCCTAACCCTAACCCTTCCGAAAGTCGGAGAAGCTCAAGGATGGTACCGATCGATGCGCGCTACCCCATTTAGTGGGGGTAGAGCCTATTTGCAAGTCTCTCCGACCTTCACAAAAAAAGTTATTCAAGAATATCTCTTTCTCCTATGTGCTTTCATCCCTAACCCTAACCCTAACCCTTCCGAAAGTCGGAGAAGCTCAAGGATGGTACCGATCGATGCGCGCTACCCCATTTAGTGGGGGTAGAGCCTACTTGCAAGTCTCTCCGACCTTCACAAAAAAAGTGTATTCAAGAATATCTCTTTCTCCTATGTGCTTTCATCCCTAACCCTAACCCTAACCCTTCCGAAAGTCGGAGAAGCTCAAGGATGGTACTGATCGATGCGCGCAACCCCATTTAGTGGGGGTAGAGCCTACTTGCAAGTCTCTCCGACCTTCACAAAAAAAGTTATTCAAGAATATCTCCTCAGATTTGGGGGAATTTCGTCGGTCGACCTCTTCCGAAGGTCGTACAAGCTCGGGGATGGTACCAATCGATCCGCAGGACCCAAATTAGTCCAGATGCACCACTTTCCAAGTCTCTCCGACCTTCACAAAAAAAGTTATTCAAGAATATCTCTTTCTCCTATGTGCTTTCATCCCTAACCCTAACCCTAACCCTTCCGAAAGTCGGAGAAGCTCAAGGATGGTACCGATCGATGCGCGCTACCCCATTTAGTGGGGGTAGAGCCTACTTGCAAGTCTCTCCGACCTTCACAAAAAAGTTATTCAAGAATATCTCTTTCTCCTATGTGCTTTCATCCCTAACCCTAACCCTAACCCTTCCGAAAGTCGGAGAAGCTCAAGGATGGTACCGATCGATGCGCGCAACCCCATTTAGTGGGGGTAGAGCCTACTTGCAAGTCTCTCCGACCTTCACAAAAAAGGTTATTCAAGAATATCTCCTCAGATTTGGGGGAATTTCGTCGGTCGACCTCTTCCGAAGGTCGTACAAGCTCAGGGATGGTACCATCGATCCGCAGGACCCAAATTAGTCCAGATGCAACCACTTTCCAAGTCTCTCCGACCTTCACAAAAAAAGTTATTCAAGAATATCTCTTTCTCCTCTGTGCTTTCATCCCTAACCCTAACCCTAACCCTTCCGAAAGTCGGAGAAGCTCAAGGATGGTACCGATCGATGCGCGCTACCCATTTAGTGGGGGTAGAGCCTACTTGCAAGTCTCTCCGACCTTCACAAAAAAGTTATTCAAGAATATCTCTTTCTCCTATGTGCTTTCATCCCTAACCCTAACCCTAACCCTTCCGAAAGTCGGAGAAGCTCAAGGATGGTACCGATCGATGCGCGCAACCCCATTTAGTGGGGGTAGAGCCTACTTGCAAGTCTCTCCGACCTTCACAAAAAAGGTTATTCAAGAATAATCTCCTCAGATTTGGGGGAATTTCGTCGGTCGACCTCTTCCGAAGGTCGTACAAGCTCGGGGATGGTACCAATCGATCCGCAGGACCCAAATTAGTCCAGATGCAACCACTTTCCAAGTCTCTCCGACCTTCACAAAAAAAGTTATTCAAGAATATCTCTTTCTCCTATGTGCTTTCATCCCTAACCCTAACCCTAACCCTTCCGAAAGTCGGAGAAGCTCAAGGATGGTACCGATCGATGCGCGCTACCCCATTTAGTGGGGGTAGAGCCTACTTGCAAGTCTCTCCGACCTTCACAAAAAAAGTTATTCAAGAATATCTCCTCAGATTTGGGGGAATTTCGTCGGTCGACCTCTTCCGAAGGTCGTACAAGCTCGGGGATGGTACCAATCGATCCGCAGGACCCAAATTAGTCCAGATGCAACCACTTTCCAAGTCTCTCCGACCTTCACAAAAAAAGTTATTCAAGAATATCTCTTTCTCCTATGTGCTTTCATCCCTAACCCTAACCCTAACCCTTCCGAAAGTCGGAGAAGCTCAAGGATGGTACCGATCGATGCGCGCTACCCCATTTAGTGGGGGTAGAGCCTACTTGCAAGTCTCTCCGACCTTCACAAAAAAAGTTATTCAAGAATATCTCTTTCTCCTATGTGCTTTCATCCCTAACCCTAACCCTAACCCTTCCGAAAGTCGGAGAAGCTCAAGGATGGTACCGATCGATGCGCGCTACCCCATTTAGTGGGGGTAGAGCCTACTTGCAAGTCTCTCCGACCTTCACAAAAAAAAGTTATTCAAGAATATCTCTTTCTCCTATGTGCTTTCATCCCTAACCCTAACCCTAACCCTTCCGAAAGTCGGAGAAGCTCAAGGATGGTACCGATCGATGCGCGCTACCCCATTTAGTGGGGGTAGAGCCTACTTGCAAGTCTCTCCGACCTTCACAAAAAAAGTTATTCAAGAATATCTCTTTCTCCTATGTGCTTCATCCCTAACCCTAACCCTAACCCTTCCGAAAGTCGGAGAAGCTCAAGGATGGTACTGATCGATGCGCGCAACCCCATTTAGTGGGGGGTAGAGCCTACTTGCAAGTCTCTCCGACCTTCACAAAAAAAGTTA
>NW_026870443.1:0-30000 GCF_963576545.1 Limanda limanda
ACCATCCTTGAGCTTCTCCGACTTTCGGAAGGGTTAGGGTTAGGGTTAGGGATGAAAGCACATAGGAGAAAGAGATATTCTTGAATAACTTTTTTTGTGAAGGTCGGAGATACTTGCAAGTAGGCTCTACCCCCACTAAATGGGGTAGCGCGCATCGATCGGTACCATTCTTGAGCTTCTCCGACTTTCGGAAGGGTTAGGGTTAGGATTAGGGATGAAAGCACATAGGAGAAAGAGATATTCTTGAATAACTTTTTTTGTGAAGGTCGGAGAGACTTGCAAGTAGGCTCTACCCCCACTAAATGGGGTAGCGCGCATCGATCGGTACCATCCTTGAGCTTCTCCGACTTTCGGAAGGGTTAGGGTTAGGGTTAGGGATGAAAGCACATAGGAGAAAGAGATATTCTTGAATAACTTTTTTTGTGAAGGTCGGAGAGACTTGGAAAGTGGTTGCATCTGGACTAATTTGGGTCCTGCGGATCGATTGGTACCATCCCCGAGCTTGTACGACCTTCGGAAGAGGTCGACCGACGAAATTCCCCCCAAATCTGAGGAGATATTCTTGAATAACTTTTTTGTGAAGGTCGGAGAGACTTGCAAGTAGGCTCTACCCCCACTAAATGGGGTAGCGCGCATCGATCGGTACCATCCTTGAGCTTCTCCGACTTTCGGAAGGGTTAGGGTTAGGGTTAGGGATGAAAGCACATAGGAGAAAGAGATATTCTTGAATAACGTTTTTTGTGAAGGTCGGAGAGACTTGCAAGTAGGCTCTACCCCCACTAAATGGGGTAACGCGCATCGATCGGTACCATCCTTGAGCTTCTCCGACTTTCGGAAGGGTTAGGGTTAGGGTTAGGGATGAAAGCACATAGGAGAAAGAGATATTCTTGAATAACTTTTTTTGTGAAGGTCGGAGAGACTTGGAAAGTGGTTGCATCTGGACTAATTTGGGTCCTGCGGATCGATTGGTACCATCCCCGAGCTTGTACGACCTTCGGAAGAGGTCGACCGACGAAATTCCCCCAAATCTGAGGAGATATTCTTGAATAACTTTTTTTTGTGAAGGTCGGAGAGACTTGCAAGTAGGCTCTACCCCCACTAAATGGGGTAGCGCGCATCGATCGGTACCATCCTTGAGCTTCTCCGACTTTCGGAAGGGTTAGGGTTAGGGTTAGGGATGAAAGCACATAGGAGAAAGAGATATTCTTGAATAACTTTTTTTGTGAAGGTCGGAGAGACTTGCAAGTAGGCTCTACCCCCACTAAATGGGGTAGCGCGCATCGATCGGTACCATCCTTGAGCTTCTCCGACTTTCGGAAGGGTTAGGGTTAGGGTTAGGGATGAAAGCACATAGGAGAAAGAGATATTCTTGAATAACTTTTTTTGTGAAGGTCGGAGAGACTTGCAAGTAGGCTCTACCCCCACTAAATGGGGTAGCGCGCATCGATCGGTACCATCCTTGAGCTTCTCCGACTTTCGGAAGGGTTAGGGTTAGGGTTAGGGATGAAAGCACATAGGAGAAAGAGATATTCTTGAATAACGTTTTTTGTGAAGGTCGGAGAGACTTGCAAGTAGGCTCTACCCCCACTAAATGGGGTAGCGCGCATCGATCGGTACCATCCTTGAGCTTCTCCGACTTTCGGAAGGGTTAGGGTTAGGGTTAGGGATGAAAGCACATAGGAGAAAGAGATATTCTTGAATAACTTTTTTTGTGAAGGTCGGAGAGACTTGGAAAGTGGTTGCATCTGGACTAATTTGGGTCCTGCGGATCGATTGGTACCATCCCCGAGCTTGTACGACCTTCGGAAGAGGTCGACCGACGAAATTCCCCCAAATCTGAGGAGATATTCTTGAATAACTTTTTTTGTGAAGGTCGGAGAGACTTGCAAGTAGGCTCTACCCCCACTAAATGGGGTAGCGCGCATCTATCGGTACCATCCTTGAGCTTCTCCGACTTTCGGAAGGGTTAGGGTTAGGGTTAGGGATGAAAGCACATAGGAGAAAGAGATATTCTTGAATAACTTTTTTTGTGAAGGTCGGAGAGACTTGCAAGTAGGCTCTACCCCCACTAAATGGGGTAGCGCGCATCGATCGTTACCATCCTTGAGCTTCTCCGACTTTCGGAAGGGTTAGGGTTAGGGATGAAAGCACATAGGAGAAAGAGATATTCTTGAATAACTTTTTTTGTGAAGGTCGGAGAGACTTGCAAGTAGGCTCTACCCCCACTAAATGGGGTAGCGCGCATCGATCGGTACCATCCTTGAGCTTCTCCGACTTTCGGAAGGGTTAGGGTTAGGGTTAGGGATGAAAGCACATAGGAGAAAGAGATATTCTTGAATAACTTTTTTTGTGAAGGTCGGAGAGACTTGGAAAGTGGTTGCATCTGGACTAATTTGGGTCCTGCGGATCGATTGGTACCATCCCCGAGCTTGTACGACCTTCGGAAGAGGTCGACCGACGAAATTCCCCCAAATCTGAGGAGATATTCTTGAATAACTTTTTTTGTGAAGGTCGGAGAGACTTGCAAGTAGGCTCTACCCCCACTAAATGGGGTAGCGCGCATCGATCGGTACCATCCTTGAGCTTCTCCGACTTTCGGAAGGGTTAGGGTTAGGGATGAAAGCACATAGGAGAAAGAGATATTCTTGAATAACTTTTTTTGTGAAGGTCGGAGAGACTTGCAAGTAGGCTCTACCCCCACTAAATGGGGTAGCGCGCATCGATCGGTACCATCCTTGAGCTTCTCCGACTTTCGGAAGGGTTAGGGTTAGGGTTAGGGATGAAAGCACATAGGAGAAAGAGATATTCTTGAATAACCTTTTTTGTGAAGGTCGGAGAGACTTGGAAAGTGGTTGCATCTGGACTAATTTGGGTCCTGCGGATCGATTGGTACCATCCCCGAGCTTGTACGACCTTCGCAAGAGGTCGACCGACGAAATTCCCCCAAATCTGAGGAGATATTCTTGAATAACTTTTTTTGTGAAGGTCGGAGAGACTTGCAAGTAGGCTCTACCCCCACTAAATGGGGTAGCGCGCATCGATCGGTACCATCCTTGAGCTTCTCCGACTTTCGGAAGGGTTAGGGTTAGGGTTAGGGATGAAAGCACATAGGAGAAAGAGATATTCTTGAATAACTTTTTTTGTGAAGGTCGGAGATACTTGCAAGTAGGCTCTACCCCCACTAAATGGGGTAGCGCGCATCGATCGGTACCATTCTTGAGCTTCTCCGACTTTCGGAAGGGTTAGGGTTAGGATTAGGGATGAAAGCACATAGGAGAAAGAGATATTCTTGAATAACTTTTTTTGTGAAGGTCGGAGAGACTTGCAAGTAGGCTCTACCCCCACTAAATGGGGTAGCGCGCATCGATCGGTACCATCCTTGAGCTTCTCCGACTTTCGGAAGGGTTAGGGTTAGGGATGAAAGCACATAGGAGAAAGAGATATTCTTGAATAACTTTTTTTGTGAAGGTCGGAGAGACTTGGAAAGTGGTTGCATCTGGACTAATTTGGGTCCTGCGGATCGATTGGTACCATCCCCGAGCTTGTACGACCTTCGGAAGAGGTCGACCGACGAAATTCCCCCAAATCTGAGGAGATATTCTTGAATAACTTTTTTTGTGAAGGTCGGAGAGACTTGCAAGTAGGCTCTACCCCCACTAAATGGGGTAGCGCGCATCGATCGGTACCATCCTTGAGCTTCTCCGACTTTCGGAAGGGTTAGGGTTAGGGTTAGGGATGAAAGCACATAGGAGAAAGAGATATTCTTGAATAACGTTTTTTGTGAAGGTCGGAGAGACTTGCAAGTAGGCTCTACCCCCACTAAATGGGGTAACGCGCATCGATCGGTACCATCCTTGAGCTTCTCCGACTTTCGGAAGGGTTAGGGTTAGGGTTAGGGATGAAAGCACATAGGAGAAAGAGATATTCTTGAATAACTTTTTTTGTGAAGGTCGGAGAGACTTGGAAAGTGGTTGCATCTGGACTAATTTGGGTCCTGCGGATCGATTGGTACCATCCCCGAGCTTGTACGACCTTCGGAAGAGGTCGACCGACGAAATTCCCCCAAATCTGAGGAGATATTCTTGAATAACTTTTTTTGTGAAGGTCGGAGAGACTTGCAAGTAGGCTCTACCCCCACTAAATGGGGTAGCGCGCATCGATCGGTACCATCCTTGAGCTTCTCCGACTTTCGGAAGGGTTAGGGTTAGGGATGAAAGCACATAGGAGAAAGAGATATTCTTGAATAACTTTTTTTGTGAAGGTCGGAGAGACTTGCAAGTAGGCTCTACCCCCACTAAATGGGGTAGCGCGCATCGATCGGTACCATCCTTGAGCTTCTCCGACTTTCGGAAGGGTTAGGGTTAGGGTTAGGGATGAAAGCACATAGGAGAAAGAGATATTCTTGAATAACCTTTTTTGTGAAGGTCGGAGAGACTTGGAAAGTGGTTGCATCTGGACTAATTTGGGTCCTGCGGATCGATTGGTACCATCCCCGAGCTTGTACGACCTTCGCAAGAGGTCGACCGACGAAATTCCCCCAAATCTGAGGAGATATTCTTGAATAACTTTTTTTGTGAAGGTCGGAGAGACTTGCAAGTAGGCTCTACCCCCACTAAATGGGGTAGCGCGCATCGATCGGTACCATCCTTGAGCTTCTCCGACTTTCGGAAGGGTTAGGGTTAGGGTTAGGGATGAAAGCACATAGGAGAAAGAGATATTCTTGAATAACTTTTTTTGTGAAGGTCGGAGATACTTGCAAGTAGGCTCTACCCCCACTAAATGGGGTAGCGCGCATCGATCGGTACCATTCTTGAGCTTCTCCGACTTTCGGAAGGGTTAGGGTTAGGATTAGGGATGAAAGCACATAGGAGAAAGAGATATTCTTGAATAACTTTTTTTGTGAAGGTCGGAGAGACTTGCAAGTAGGCTCTACCCCCACTAAATGGGGTAGCGCGCATCGATCGGTACCATCCTTGAGCTTCTCCGACTTTCGGAAGGGTTAGGGTTAGGGATGAAAGCACATAGGAGAAAGAGATATTCTTGAATAACTTTTTTTGTGAAGGTCGGAGAGACTTGGAAAGTGGTTGCATCTGGACTAATTTGGGTCCTGCGGATCGATTGGTACCATCCCCGAGCTTGTACGACCTTCGGAAGAGGTCGACCGACGAAATTCCCCCAAATCTGAGGAGATATTCTTGAATAACTTTTTTTGTGAAGGTCGGAGAGACTTGCAAGTAGGCTCTACCCCCACTAAATGGGGTAGCGCGCATCGATCGGTACCATCCTTGAGCTTCTCCGACTTTCGGAAGGGTTAGGGTTAGGGTTAGGGATGAAAGCACATAGGAGAAAGAGATATTCTTGAATAACGTTTTTTGTGAAGGTCGGAGAGACTTGCAAGTAGGCTCTACCCCCACTAAATGGGGTAACGCGCATCGATCGGTACCATCCTTGAGCTTCTCCGACTTTCGGAAGGGTTAGGGTTAGGGTTAGGGATGAAAGCACATAGGAGAAAGAGATATTCTTGAATAACTTTTTTTGTGAAGGTCGGAGAGACTTGGAAAGTGGTTGCATCTGGACTAATTTGGGTCCTGCGGATCGATTGGTACCATCCCCGAGCTTGTACGACCTTCGGAAGAGGTCGACCGACGAAATTCCCCCAAATCTGAGGAGATATTCTTGAATAACTTTTTTTGTGAAGGTCGGAGAGACTTGCAAGTAGGCTCTACCCCCACTAAATGGGGTAGCGCGCATCGATCGGTACCATCCTTGAGCTTCTCCGACTTTCGGAAGGGTTAGGGTTAGGGTTAGGGATGAAAGCACATAGGAGAAAGAGATATTCTTGAATAACTTTTTTTGTGAAGGTCGGAGAGACTTGCAAGTAGGCTCTACCCCCACTAAATGGGGTAGCGCGCATCGATCGTTACCATCCTTGAGCTTCTCCGACTTTCGGAAGGGTTAGGGTTAGGGTTAGGGATGAAAGCACATAGGAGAAAGAGATATTCTTGAATAACTTTTTTTGTGAAGGTCGGAGAGACTTGCAAGTAGGCTCTACCCCCACTAAATGGGGTAGCGCGCATCGATCGGTACCATCCTTGAGCTTCTCCGACTTTCGGAAAGGTTTGGGTTAGGGTTAGGGATGAAAGCACATAGGAGAAAGAGATATTCTTGAATAACTTTTTTTGTGAAGGTCGGAGAGACTTGCAAGTAGGCTCTACCCCCACTAAATGGGGTAGCGCGCATCGATCGGTACCATCCTTGAGCTTCTCCGACTTTCGGAAGGGTTAGGGTTAGGGTTAGGGATGAAAGCACATAGGAGAAAGAGATATTCTTGAATAACTTTTTTTGTGAAGGTCGGAGAGACTTGCAAGTAGGCTCTACCCCCACTAAATGGGGTAGCGCGCATCGATCGGTACCATCCTTGAGCTTCTCCGACTTTCGGAAGGGTTAGGGTTAGGGTTAGGGATGAAAGCACATAGGAGAAAGAGATATTCTTGAATAACTTTTTTTGTGAAGGTCGGAGAGACTTGCAAGTAGGCTCTACCCCCACTAAATGGGGTTGCGCGCATCGATCGGTACCATCCTTGAGCTTCTCCGACTTTCGGAAGGGTTAGGGTTAGGGTTAGGGATGAAAGCACATAGGAGAAAGAGATATTCTTGAATAACGTTTTTTGTGAAGGTCGGAGAGACTTGCAAGTAGGCTCTACCCCCACTAAATGGGGTAACGCGCATCGATCGGTACCATCCTTGAGCTTCTCCGACTTTCGGAAGGGTTAGGGTTAGGGTTAGGGATGAAAGCACATAGGAGAAAGAGATATTCTTGAATAACTTTTTTTGTGAAGGTCGGAGAGACTTGGAAAGTGGTTGCATCTGGACTAATTTGGGTCCTGCGGATCGATTGGTACCATCCCCGAGCTTGTACGACCTTCGGAAGAGGTCGACCGACGAAATTCCCCCAAATCTGAGGAGATATTCTTGAATAACTTTTTTTGTGAAGGTCGGAGAGACTTGCAAGTAGGCTCTACCCCCACTAAATGGGGTAGCGCGCATCGATCGGTACCATCCTTGAGCTTCTCCGACTTTCGGAAGGGTTAGGGTTAGGGTTAGGGATGAAAGCACATAGGAGAAAGAGATATTCTTGAATAACGTTTTTTGTGAAGGTCGGAGAGACTTGCAAGTAGGCTCTACCCCCACTAAATGGGGTAACGCGCATCGATCGGTACCATCCTTGAGCTTCTCCGACTTTCGGAAGGGTTAGGGTTAGGGTTAGGGATGAAAGCACATAGGAGAAAGAGATATTCTTGAATAACTTTTTTTGTGAAGGTCGGAGAGACTTGGAAAGTGGTTGCATCTGGACTAATTTGGGTCCTGCGGATCGATTGGTACCATCCCCGAGCTTGTACGACCTTCGGAAGAGGTCGACCGACGAAATTCCCCCAAATCTGAGGAGATATTCTTGAATAACTTTTTTTGTGAAGGTCGGAGAGACTTGCAAGTAGGCTCTACCCCCACTAAATGGGGTAGCGCGCATCGATCGGTACCATCCTTGAGCTTCTCCGACTTTCGGAAGGGTTAGGGTTAGGGTTAGGGATGAAAGCACATAGGAGAAAGAGATATTCTTGAATAACTTTTTTTGTGAAGGTCGGAGAGACTTGCAAGTAGGCTCTACCCCCACTAAATGGGGTAGCGCGCATCGATCGTTACCATCCTTGAGCTTCTCCGACTTTCGGAAGGGTTAGGGTTAGGGTTAGGGATGAAAGCACATAGGAGAAAGAGATATTCTTGAATAACTTTTTTTGTGAAGGTCGGAGAGACTTGCAAGTAGGCTCTACCCCCACTAAATGGGGTAGCGCGCATCGATCGGTACCATCCTTGAGCTTCTCCGACTTTCGGAAAGGTTTGGGTTAGGGTTAGGGATGAAAGCACATAGGAGAAAGAGATATTCTTGAATAACTTTTTTTGTGAAGGTCGGAGAGACTTGCAAGTAGGCTCTACCCCCACTAAATGGGGTAGCGCGCATCGATCGGTACCATCCTTGAGCTTCTCCGACTTTCGGAAGGGTTAGGGTTAGGGTTAGGGATGAAAGCACATAGGAGAAAGAGATATTCTTGAATAACTTTTTTTGTGAAGGTCGGAGAGACTTGCAAGTAGGCTCTACCCCCACTAAATGGGGTTGCGCGCATCGATCGGTACCATCCTTGAGCTTCTCCGACTTTCGGAAGGGTTAGGGTTAGGGTTAGGGATGAAAGCACATAGGAGAAAGAGATATTCTTGAATAACTTTTTTTGTGAAGGTCGGAGAGACTTGGAAAGTGGTTGCATCTGGACTAATTTGGGTCCTGCGGATCGATTGGTACCATCCCCGAGCTTGTACGACCTTCGGAAGAGGTCGACCGACGAAATTCCCCCAAATCTGAGGAGATATTCTTGAATAACTTTTTTTGTGAAGGTCGGAGAGACTTGCAAGTAGGCTCTACCCCCACTAAATGGGGTAGCGCGCATCGATCGGTACCATCCTTGAGCTTCTCCGACTTTCGGAAGGGTTAGGGTTAGGGTTAGGGATGAAAGCACATAGGAGAAAGAGATATTCTTGAATAACGTTTTTTGTGAAGGTCGGAGAGACTTGCAAGTAGGCTCTACCCCCACTAAATGGGGTAGCGCACATCGATCGGTACCATCCTTGAGCTTCTCCGACTTTCGGAAGGGTTAGGGTTAGGGATGAAAGCACATAGGAGAAAGAGATATTCTTGAATAACTTTTTTTGTGAAGGTCGGAGAGACTTGGAAAGTGGTTGCATCTGGACTAATTTGGGTCCTGCGGATCGATTGGTACCATCCCCGAGCTTGTACGACCTTCGGAAGAGGTCGACCGACGAAATTCCCCCAAATCTGAGGAGATATTCTTGAATAACTTTTTTTGTGAAGGTCGGAGAGACTTGCAAGTAGGCTCTACCCCCACTAAATGGGGTAGCGCGCATCGATCGGTACCATCCTTGAGCTTCTCCGACTTTCGGAAGGGTTAGGGTTAGGGTTAGGGATGAAAGCACATAGGAGAAAGAGATATTCTTGAATAACGTTTTTTGTGAAGGTCGGAGAGACTTGCAAGTAGGCTCTACCCCCACTAAATGGGGTAACGCGCATCGATCGGTACCATCCTTGAGCTTCTCCGACTTTCGGAAGGGTTAGGGTTAGGGTTAGGGATGAAAGCACATAGGAGAAAGAGATATTCTTGAATAACTTTTTTTGTGAAGGTCGGAGAGACTTGGAAAGTGGTTGCATCTGGACTAATTTGGGTCCTGCGGATCGATTGGTACCATCCCCGAGCTTGTACGACCTTCGGAAGAGGTCGACCGACGAAATTCCCCCAAATCTGAGGAGATATTCTTGAATAACTTTTTTTGTGAAGGTCGGAGAGACTTGCAAGTAGGCTCTACCCCCACTAAATGGGGTAGCGCGCATCGATCGGTACCATCCTTGAGCTTCTCCGACTTTCGGAAGGGTTAGGGTTAGGGTTAGGGATGAAAGCACATAGGAGAAAGAGATATTCTTGAATAACTTTTTTTGTGAAGGTCGGAGAGACTTGCAAGTAGGCTCTACCCCCACTAAATGGGGTAGCGCGCATCGATCGTTACCATCCTTGAGCTTCTCCGACTTTCGGAAGGGTTAGGGTTAGGGTTAGGGATGAAAGCACATAGGAGAAAGAGATATTCTTGAATAACTTTTTTTGTGAAGGTCGGAGAGACTTGCAAGTAGGCTCTACCCCCACTAAATGGGGTAGCGCGCATCGATCGGTACCATCCTTGAGCTTCTCCGACTTTCGGAAAGGTTTGGGTTAGGGTTAGGGATGAAAGCACATAGGAGAAAGAGATATTCTTGAATAACTTTTTTTGTGAAGGTCGGAGAGACTTGCAAGTAGGCTCTACCCCCACTAAATGGGGTAGCGCGCATCGATCGGTACCATCCTTGAGCTTCTCCGACTTTCGGAAGGGTTAGGGTTAGGGTTAGGGATGAAAGCACATAGGAGAAAGAGATATTCTTGAATAACTTTTTTTGTGAAGGTCGGAGAGACTTGCAAGTAGGCTCTACCCCCACTAAATGGGGTTGCGCGCATCGATCGGTACCATCCTTGAGCTTCTCCGACTTTCGGAAGGGTTAGGGTTAGGGTTAGGGATGAAAGCACATAGGAGAAAGAGATATTCTTGAATAACTTTTTTTGTGAAGGTCGGAGAGACTTGGAAAGTGGTTGCATCTGGACTAATTTGGGTCCTGCGGATCGATTGGTACCATCCCCGAGCTTGTACGACCTTCGGAAGAGGTCGACCGACGAAATTCCCCCAAATCTGAGGAGATATTCTTGAATAACTTTTTTTGTGAAGGTCGGAGAGACTTGCAAGTAGGCTCTACCCCCACTAAATGGGGTAGCGCGCATCCATCGGTACCATCCTTGAGCTTCTCCGACTTTCGGAAGGGTTAGGGTTAGGGTTAGGGATGAAAGCACATAGGAGAAAGAGATATTCTTGAATAACTTTTTTTGTGAAGGTCGGAGAGACTTGCAAGTAGGCTCTACCCCCACTAAATGGGGTTGCGCGCATCGATCGGTACCATCCTTGAGCTTCTCCGACTTTCGGAAGGGTTAGGGTTAGGGTTAGGGATGAAAGCACATAGGAGAAAGAGATATTCTTGAATAACTTTTTTTGTGAAGGTCGGAGAGACTTGCAAGTAGGCTCTACCCCCACTAAATGGGGTTGCGCGCATCGATCGGTACCATCCTTGAGCTTCTCCGACTTTCGGAAGGGTTAGGGTTAGGGTTAGGGATGAAAGCACATAGGAGAAAGAGATATTCTTGAATAACTTTTTTTGTGAAGGTCGGAGAGACTTGCAAGTAGGCTCTACCCCCACTAAATGGGGTAGCGCGCATCGATCGTTACCATCCTTGAGCTTCTCCGACTTTCGGAAGGGTTAGGGTTAGGGATGAAAGCACATAGGAGAAAGAGATATTCTTGAATAACTTTTTTTGTGAAGGTCGGAGAGACTTGCAAGTAGGCTCTACCCCCACTAAATGGGGTAGCGCGCATCGATCGGTACCATCCTTGAGCTTCTCCGACTTTCGGAAGGGTTAGGGTTAGGGTTAGGGATGAAAGCACATAGGAGAAAGAGATATTCTTGAATAACTTTTTTTGTGAAGGTCGGAGAGACTTGGAAAGTGGTTGCATCTGGACTAATTTGGGTCCTGCGGATCGATTGGTACCATCCCTGAGCTTGTACGACCTTCGGAAGAGGTCGACCGACGAAATTCCCCCAAATCTGAGGAGATATTCTTGAATAACTTTTTTTGTGAAGGTCGGAGAGACTTGCAAGTAGGCTCTACCCCCACTAAATGGGGTAGCGCGCATCGATCGGTACCATCCTTGAGCTTCTCCGACTTTCGGAAGGGTTAGGGTTAGGGATGAAAGCACATAGGAGAAAGAGATATTCTTGAATAACTTTTTTTGTGAAGGTCGGAGAGACTTGCAAGTAGGCTCTACCCCCACTAAATGGGGTAGCGCGCATCGATCGGTACCATCCTTGAGCTTCTCCGACTTTCGGAAGGGTTAGGGTTAGGGTTAGGGATGAAAGCACATAGGAGAAAGAGATATTCTTGAATAACCTTTTTTGTGAAGGTCGGAGAGACTTGGAAAGTGGTTGCATCTGGACTAATTTGGGTCCTGCGGATCGATTGGTACCATCCCCGAGCTTGTACGACCTTCGGAAGAGGTCGACCGACGAAATTCCCCCAAATCTGAGGAGATATTCTTGAATAACTTTTTTTGTGAAGGTCGGAGAGACTTGCAAGTAGGCTCTACCCCCACTAAATGGGGTAGCGCGCATCGATCGGTACCATCCTTGAGCTTCTCCGACTTTCGGAAGGGTTAGGGTTAGGGTTAGGGATGAAAGCACATAGGAGAAAGAGATATTCTTGAATAACTTTTTTTGTGAAGGTCGGAGATACTTGCAAGTAGGCTCTACCCCCACTAAATGGGGTAGCGCGCATCGATCGGTACCATTCTTGAGCTTCTCCGACTTTCGGAAGGGTTAGGGTTAGGATTAGGGATGAAAGCACATAGGAGAAAGAGATATTCTTGAATAACTTTTTTTGTGAAGGTCGGAGAGACTTGCAAGTAGGCTCTACCCCCACTAAATGGGGTAGCGCGCATCGATCGGTACCATCCTTGAGCTTCTCCGACTTTCGGAAGGGTTAGGGTTAGGGTTAGGGATGAAAGCACATAGGAGAAAGAGATATTCTTGAATAACTTTTTTTGTGAAGGTCGGAGAGACTTGGAAAGTGGTTGCATCTGGACTAATTTGGGTCCTGCGGATCGATTGGTACCATCCCCGAGCTTGTACGACCTTCGGAAGAGGTCGACCGACGAAATTCCCCCAAATCTGAGGAGATATTCTTGAATAACTTTTTTTGTGAAGGTCGGAGAGACTTGCAAGTAGGCTCTACCCCCACTAAATGGGGTAGCGCGCATCGATCGGTACCATCCTTGAGCTTCTCCGACTTTCGGAAGGGTTAGGGTTAGGGTTAGGGATGAAAGCACATAGGAGAAAGAGATATTCTTGAATAACGTTTTTTGTGAAGGTCGGAGAGACTTGCAAGTAGGCTCTACCCCCACTAAATGGGGTAACGCGCATCGATCGGTACCATCCTTGAGCTTCTCCGACTTTCGGAAGGGTTAGGGTTAGGGTTAGGGATGAAAGCACATAGGAGAAAGAGATATTCTTGAATAACTTTTTTTGTGAAGGTCGGAGAGACTTGGAAAGTGGTTGCATCTGGACTAATTTGGGTCCTGCGGATCGATTGGTACCATCCCCGAGCTTGTACGACCTTCGGAAGAGGTCGACCGACGAAATTCCCCCAAATCTGAGGAGATATTCTTGAATAACTTTTTTTGTGAAGGTCGGAGAGACTTGCAAGTAGGCTCTACCCCCACTAAATGGGGTAGCGCGCATCGATCGGTACCATCCTTGAGCTTCTCCGACTTTCGGAAGGGTTAGGGTTAGGGTTAGGGATGAAAGCACATAGGAGAAAGAGATATTCTTGAATAACTTTTTTTGTGAAGGTCGGAGAGACTTGCAAGTAGGCTCTACCCCCACTAAATGGGGTAGCGCGCATCGATCGTTACCATCCTTGAGCTTCTCCGACTTTCGGAAGGGTTAGGGTTAGGGTTAGGGATGAAAGCACATAGGAGAAAGAGATATTCTTGAATAACTTTTTTTGTGAAGGTCGGAGAGACTTGCAAGTAGGCTCTACCCCCACTAAATGGGGTAGCGCGCATCGATCGGTACCATCCTTGAGCTTCTCCGACTTTCGGAAAGGTTTGGGTTAGGGTTAGGGATGAAAGCACATAGGAGAAAGAGATATTCTTGAATAACTTTTTTTGTGAAGGTCGGAGAGACTTGCAAGTAGGCTCTACCCCCACTAAATGGGGTAGCGCGCATCGATCGGTACCATCCTTGAGCTTCTCCGACTTTCGGAAGGGTTAGGGTTAGGGTTAGGGATGAAAGCACATAGGAGAAAGAGATATTCTTGAATAACTTTTTTTGTGAAGGTCGGAGAGACTTGCAAGTAGGCTCTACCCCCACTAAATGGGGTTGCGCGCATCGATCGGTACCATCCTTGAGCTTCTCCGACTTTCGGAAGGGTTAGGGTTAGGGTTAGGGATGAAAGCACATAGGAGAAAGAGATATTCTTGAATAACTTTTTTTGTGAAGGTCGGAGAGACTTGGAAAGTGGTTGCATCTGGACTAATTTGGGTCCTGCGGATCGATTGGTACCATCCCCGAGCTTGTACGACCTTCGGAAGAGGTCGACCGACGAAATTCCCCCAAATCTGAGGAGATATTCTTGAATAACTTTTTTTGTGAAGGTCGGAGAGACTTGCAAGTAGGCTCTACCCCCACTAAATGGGGTAGCGCGCATCGATCGGTACCATCCTTGAGCTTCTCCGACTTTCGGAAGGGTTAGGGTTAGGGTTAGGGATGAAAGCACATAGGAGAAAGAGATATTCTTGAATAACTTTTTTTGTGAAGGTCGGAGAGACTTGCAAGTAGGCTCTACCCCCACTAAATGGGGTTGCGCGCATCGATCGGTACCATCCTTGAGCTTCTCCGACTTTCGGAAGGGTTAGGGTTAGGGTTAGGGATGAAAGCACATAGGAGAAAGAGATATTCTTGAATAACTTTTTTTGTGAAGGTCGGAGAGACTTGGAAAGTGGTTGCATCTGGACTAATTTGGGTCCTGCAGATCGATTGGTACCATCCCCGAGCTTGTACGACCTTCGGAAGAGGTCGACCGACGAAATTCCCCCAAATCTGAGGAGATATTCTTGAATAACTTTTTTTGTGAAGGTCGGAGAGACTTGCAAGTAGGCTCTACCCCCACTAAATGGGGTAGCGCGCATCTATCGGTACCATCCTTGAGCTTCTCCGACTTTCGGAAGGGTTAGGGTTAGGGTTAGGGATGAAAGCACATAGGAGAAAGAGATATTCTTGAATAACTTTTTTTGTGAAGGTCGGAGAGACTTGCAAGTAGGCTCTACCCCCACTAAATGGAGTAGCGCGCATCGATCGGTACCATCCTTGAGCTTCTCCGACTTTCGGAAGGGTTAGGGTTAGGGTTAGGGATGAAAGCACATAGGAGAAAGAGATATTCTTGAATAACTTTTTTTGTGAAGGTCGGAGAGACTTGCAAGTAGGCTCTACCCCCACTAAATGGGGTTGCGCGCATCGATCGGTACCATCCTTGAGCTTCTCCGACTTTCGGAAGGGTTAGGGTTAGGGTTAGGGATGAAAGCACATAGGAGAAAGAGATATTCTTGAATAACTTTTTTTGTGAAGGTCGGAGAGACTTGGAAAGTGGTTGCATCTGGACTAATTTGGGTCCTGCGGATCGATTGGTACCATCCCCGAGCTTGTACGACCTTCGGAAGAGGTCGACCGACGAAATTCCCCCAAATCTGAGGAGATATTCTTGAATAACTTTTTTTGTGAAGGTCGGAGAGACTTGCAAGTAGGCTCTACCCCCACTAAATGGGGTAGCGCGCATCGATCGGTACCATCCTTGAGCTTCTCCGACTTTCGGAAGGGTTAGGGTTAGGGTTAGGGATGAAAGCACATAGGAGAAAGAGATATTCTTGAATAACTTTTTTTGTGAAGGTCGGAGAGACTTGCAAGTAGGCTCTACCCCCACTAAATGGGGTAGCGCGCATCGATCGGTACCATCCTTGAGCTTCTCCGACTTTCGGAAGGGTTAGGGTTAGGGTTAGGGATGAAAGCACATAGGAGAAAGAGATATTCTTGAATAACTTTTTTTGTGAAGGTCGGAGAGACTTGCAAGTAGGCTCTACCCCCACTAAATGGGGTAGCGCGCATCGATCGGTACCATCCTTGAGCTTCTCCGACTTTCGGAAGGGTTAGGGTTAGGGTTAGGGATGAAAGCACATAGGAGAAAGAGATATTCTTGAATAACTTTTTTTGTGAAGGTCGGAGAGACTTGGAAAGTGGTTGCATCTGGACTAATTTGGGTCCTGCGGATCGATTGGTACCATCCCCGAGCTTGTACGACCTTCGGAAGAGGTCGACCGACGAAATTCCCCCAAATCTGAGGAGATATTCTTGAATAACTTTTTTTGTGAAGGTCGGAGAGACTTGCAAGTAGGCTCTACCCCCACTAAATGGGGTAGCGCGCATCGATCGGTACCATCCTTGAGCTTCTCCGACTTTCGGAAGGGTTAGGGTTAGGGTTAGGGATGAAAGCACATAGGAGAAAGAGATATTCTTGAATAACTTTTTTTGTGAAGGTCGGAGAGACTTGCAAGTAGGCTCTACCCCCACTAAATGGGGTAGCGCGCATCGATCGGTACCATCCTTGAGCTTCTCCGACTTTCGGAAGGGTTAGGGTTAGGGTTAGGGATGAAAGCACATAGGAGAAAGAGATATTCTTGAATAACTTTTTTTGTGAAGGTCGGAGAGACTTGCAAGTAGGCTCTACCCCCACTAAATGGGGTAGCGCGCATCGATCGGTACCATCCTTGAGCTTCTCCGACTTTCGGAAGGGTTAGGGTTAGGGTTAGGGATGAAAGCACATAGGAGAAAGAGATATTCTTGAATAACGTTTTTTGTGAAGGTCGGAGAGACTTGCAAGTAGGCTCGACCCCCACTAAATGGGGTAGCGCGCATCGATCGGTACCATCCTTGAGCTTCTCCGACTTTCGGAAGGGTTAGGGTTAGGGTTAGGGATGAAAGCACATAGGAGAAAGAGATATTCTTGAATAACTTTTTTTGTGAAGGTCGGAGAGACTTGGAAAGTGGTTGCATCTGGACTAATTTGGGTCCTGCGGATCGATTGGTACTATCCCCGAGCTTGTACGACCTTCGGAAGAGGTCGACCGACGAAATTCCCCCAAATCTGAGGAGATATTCTTGAATAACTTTTTTTGTGAAGGTCGGAGAGACTTGCAAGTAGGCTCTACCCCCACTAAATGGGGTAGCGCGCATCGATCGGTACCATCCTTGAGCTTCTCCGACTTTCGGAAGGGTTAGGGTTAGGGTTAGGGATGAAAGCACATAGGAGAAAGAGATATTCTTGAATAACTTTTTTTGTGAAGGTCGGAGAGACTTGCAAGTAGGCTCTACCCCCACTAAATGGGGTAGCGCGCATCGATCGTTACCATCCTTGAGCTTCTCCGACTTTCGGAAGGGTTAGGGTTAGGGATGAAAGCACATAGGAGAAAGAGATATTCTTGAATAACTTTTTTTGTGAAGGTCGGAGAGACTTGCAAGTAGGCTCTACCCCCACTAAATGGGGTAGCGCGCATCGATCGGTACCATCTTTGAGCTTCTCCGACTTTCGGAAGGGTTAGGGTTAGGGTTAGGGATGAAAGCACATAGGAGAAAGAGATATTCTTGAATAACTTTTTTTGTGAAGGTCGGAGAGACTTGCAAGTAGGCTCTACCCCCACTAAATGGGGTAGCGCGCATCGATCGGTACCATCCTTGAGCTTCTCCGACTTTCGGAAGGGTTAGGGTTAGGGTTAGGGATGAAAGCACATAGGAGAAAGAGATATTCTTGAATAACTTTTTTTGTGAAGGTCGGAGAGACTTGGAAAGTGGTTGCATCTGGACTAATTTGGGTCCTGCGGATCGATTGGTACCATCCCCGAGCTTGTACGACCTTCGGAAGAGGTCGACCGACGAAATTCCCCCAAATCTGAGGAGATATTCTTGAATAACTTTTTTTGTGAAGGTCGGAGAGACTTGCAAGTAGGCTCTACCCCCACTAAATGGGGTAGCGCGCATCGATCGGTACCATCCTTGAGCTTCTCCGACTTTCGGAAGGGTTAGGGTTAGGGTTAGGGATGAAAGCACATAGGAGAAAGAGATATTCTTGAATAACTTTTTTTGTGAAGGTCGGAGAGACTTGCAAGTAGGCTCTACCCCCACTAAATGGGGTAGCGCGCATCGATCGGTACCATCCTTGAGCTTCTCCGACTTTCGGAAGGGTTAGGGTTAGGGTTAGGGATGAAAGCACATAGGAGAAAGAGATATTCTTGAATAACTTTTTTTGTGAAGGTCGGAGAGACTTGCAAGTAGGCTCTACCCCCACTAAATGGGGTAGCGCGCATCGATCGGTACCATCCTTGAGCTTCTCCGACTTTCGGAAGGGTTAGGGTTAGGGTTAGGGATGAAAGCACATAGGAGAAAGAGATATTCTTGAATAACTTTTTTTGTGAAGGTCGGAGAGACTTGGAAAGTGGTTGCATCTGGACTAATTTGGGTCCTGCGGATCGATTGGTACCATCCCCGAGCTTGTACGACCTTCGGAAGAGGTCGACCGACGAAATTCCCCCAAATCTGAGGAGATATTCTTGAATAACTTTTTTTGTGAAAGTCGGAGAGACTTGCAAGTAGGCTCTACCCCCACTAAATGGGGTAGCGCGCATCTATCGGTACCATCCTTGAGCTTCTCCGACTTTCGGAAGGGTTAGGGTTAGGGATGAAAGCACATAGGAGAAAGAGATATTCTTGAATAACTTTTTTTGTGAAGGTCAGAGAGACTTGCAAGTAGGCTCTACCCCCACTAAATGGGGTAGCGCGCATCGATCGTTACCATCCTTGAGCTTCTCCGACTTTCGGAAGGGTTAGGGTTAGGGTTAGGGATGAAAGCACATAGGAGAAAGAGATATTCTTGAATAACTTTTTTTGTGAAGGTCGGAGAGACTTGCAAGTAGGCTCTACCCCCACTAAATGGGGTAGCGCGCATCGATCGGTACCATCCTTGAGCTTCTCCGACTTTCGGAAGGGTTAGGGTTAGGGTTAGGGATGAAAGCACATAGGAGAAAGAGATATTCTTGAATAACTTTTTTTGTGAAGGTCGGAGAGACTTGGAAAGTGGTTGCATCTGGACTAATTTGGGTCCTGCGGATCGATTGGTACCATCCCCGAGCTTGTACGACCTTCGGAAGAGGTCGACCGACGAAATTCCCCCAAATCTGAGGAGATATTCTTGAATAACTTTTTTTGTGAAGGTCGGAGAGACTTGCAAGTAGGCTCTACCCCCACTAAATGGGGTAGCGCGCATCGATCGGTACCATCCTTGAGCTTCTCCGACTTTCGGAAGGGTTAGGGTTAGGGTTAGGGATGAAAGCACATAGGAGAAAGAGATATTCTTGAATAACTTTTTTTGTGAAGGTCGGAGAGACTTGCAAGTAGGCTCTACCCCCACTAAATGGGGTAGCGCGCATCGATCGGTACCATCCTTGAGCTTCTCCGACTTTTGGAAGGGTTAGGGTTAGGGTTAGGGATGAAAGCACATAGGAGAAAGAGATATTCTTGAATAACCTTTTTTGTGAAGGTCGGAGAGACTTGGAAAGTGGTTGCATCTGGACTAATTTGGGTCCTGCGGATCGATTGGTACCATCCCCGAGCTTGTACGACCTTCGGAAGAGGTCGACCGACGAAATTCCCCCAAATCTGAGGAGATATTCTTGAATAACTTTTTTTGTGAAGGTCGGAGAGACTTGCAAGTAGGCTCTACCCCCACTAAATGGGGTAGCGCACATCGATCGGTACCATCCTTGAGCTTCTCCGACTTTCGGAAGGGTTAGGGTTAGGGTTAGGGATGAAAGCACATAGGAGAAAGAGATATTCTTGAATAACTTTTTTTGTGAAGGTCGGAGAGACTTGCAAGTAGGCTCTACCCCCACTAAATGGGGTAGCGCGCATCGATCGGTACCATCCTTGAGCTTCTCCGACTTTCGGAAGGGTTAGGGTTAGGGTTAGGGATGAAAGCACATAGGAGAAAGAGATATTCTTGAATAACTTTTTTTGTGAAGGTCGGAGAGACTTGCAAGTAGGCTCTACCCCCACTAAATGGGGTAGCGCGCATCGATCGGTACCATCCTTGAGCTTCTCCGACTTTCGGAAGGGTTAGGGTTAGGGTTAGGGATGAAAGCACATAGGAGAAAGAGATATTCTTGAATAACCTTTTTTGTGAAGGTCGGAGAGACTTGGAAAGTGGTTGCATCTGGACTAATTTGGGTCCTGCGGATCGATTGGTACCATCCCCGAGCTTGTACGACCTTCGGAAGAGGTCGACCGACGAAATTCCCCCAAATCTGAGGAGATATTCTTGAATAACTTTTTTTGTGAAGGTCGGAGAGACTTGCAAGTAGGCTCTACCCCCACTAAATGGGGTAGCGCGCATCGATCGGTACCATCCTTGAGCTTCTCCGACTTTCGGAAGGGTTAGGGTTAGGGTTAGGGATGAAAGCACATAGGAGAAAGAGATATTCTTGAATAACTTTTTTTGTGAAGGTCGGAGAGACTTGCAAGTAGGCTCTACCCCCACTAAATGGGGTAGCGCGCATCGATCGGTACCATCCTTGAGCTTCTCCGACTTTCGGAAGGGTTAGGGTTAGGGTTAGGGATGAAAGCACATAGGAGAAAGAGATATTCTTGAATAACTTTTTTTGTGAAGGTCGGAGAGACTTGCAAGTAGGCTCTACCCCCACTAAATGGGGTAGCGCGCATCGATCGGTACCATCCTTGAGCTTCTCCGACTTTCGGAAGGGTTAGGGTTAGGGTTAGGGATGAAAGCACATAGGAGAAAGAGATATTCTTGAATAACCTTTTTTGTGAAGGTCGGAGAGACTTGGAAAGTGGTTGCATCTGGACTAATTTGGGTCCTGCGGATCGATTGGTACCATCCCCGAGCTTGTACGACCTTCGGAAGAGGTCGACCGACGAAATTCCCCCAAATCTGAGGAGATATTCTTGAATAACTTTTTTTGTGAAGGTCGGAGAGACTTGCAAGTAGGCTCTACCCCCACTAAATGGGGTAGCGCGCATCGATCGGTACCATCCTTGAGCTTCTCCGACTTTCGGAAGGGTTAGGGTTAGGGTTAGGGATGAAAGCACATAGGAGAAAGAGATATTCTTGAATAACTTTTTTTGTGAAGGTCGGAGAGACTTGCAAGTAGGCTCTACCCCCACTAAATGGGGTAGCGCGCATCGATCGGTACCATCCTTGAGCTTCTCCGACTTTCGGAAGGGTTAGGGTTAGGGTTAGGGATGAAAGCACATAGGAGAAAGAGATATTCTTGAATAACTTTTTTTGTGAAGGTCGGAGAGACTTGCAAGTAGGCTCTACCCCCACTAAATGGGGTAGCGCGCATCGATCGGTACCATCCTTGAGCTTCTCCGACTTTCGGAAGGGTTAGGGTTAGGGTTAGGGATGAAAGCACATAGGAGAAAGAGATATTCTTGAATAACTTTTTTTGTGAAGGTCGGAGAGACTTGGAAAGTGGTTGCATCTGGACTAATTTGGGTCCTGCTGATCGATTGGTACCATCCCCGAGCTTGTACGACCTTCGGAAGAGGTCGACCGACGAAATTCCCCCAAATCTGAGGAGATATTCTTGAATAACTTTTTTTGTGAAGGTCGGAGAGACTTGCAAGTAGGCTCTACCCCCACTAAATGGGGTAGCGCGCATCGATCGGTACCATCCTTGAGCTTCTCCGACTTTCGGAAGGGTTAGGGTTAGGGTTAGGGATGAAAGCACATAGGAGAAAGAGATATTCTTGAATAACGTTTTTTGTGAAGGTCGGAGAGACTTGCAAGTAGGCTCTACCCCCACTAAATGGGGTAGCGCGCATCGATCGGTACCATCCTTGAGCTTCTCCGACTTTCGGAAGGGTTAGGGTTAGGGTTAGGGATGAAAGCACATAGGAGAAAGAGATATTCTTGAATAACTTTTTTTGTGAAGGTCGGAGAGACTTGGAAAGTGGTTGCATCTGGACTAATTTGGGTCCTGCGGATCGATTGGTACCATCCCCGAGCTTGTACGACCTTCGGAAGAGGTCGACCGACGAAATTCCCCCAAATCTGAGGAGATATTCTTGAATAACTTTTTTTGTGAAGGTCGGAGAGACTTGCAAGTAGGCTCTACCCCCACTAAATGGGGTAGCGCGCATCTATCGGTACCATCCTTGAGCTTCTCCGACTTTCGGAAGGGTTAGGGTTAGGGATGAAAGCACATAGGAGAAAGAGATATTCTTGAATAACTTTTTTTGTGAAGGTCGGAGAGACTTGCAAGTAGGCTCTACCCCCACTAAATGGGGTAGCGCGCATCGATCGTTACCATCCTTGAGCTTCTCCGACTTTCGGAAGGGTTAGGGTTAGGGTTAGGGATGAAAGCACATAGGAGAAAGAGATATTCTTGAATAACCTTTTTTGTGAAGGTCGGAGAGACTTGGAAAGTGGTTGCATCTGGACTAATTTGGGTCCTGCGGATCGATTGGTACCATCCCCGAGCTTGTACGACCTTCGGAAGAGGTCGACCGACGAAATTCCCCCAAATCTGAGGAGATATTCTTGAATAACTTTTTTTGTGAAGGTCGGAGAGACTTGCAAGTAGGCTCTACCCCCACTAAATGGGGTAGCGCGCATCGATCGGTACCATCCTTGAGCTTCTCCGACTTTCGGAAGGGTTAGGGTTAGGGTTAGGGATGAAAGCACATAGGAGAAAGAGATATTCTTGAATAACTTTTTTTGTGAAGGTCGGAGAGACTTGCAAGTAGGCTCTACCCCCACTAAATGGGGTAGCGCGCATCGATCGGTACCATCCTTGAGCTTCTCCGACTTTCGGAAGGGTTAGGGTTAGGGTTAGGGATGAAAGCACATAGGAGAAAGAGATATTCTTGAATAACTTTTTTTGTGAAGGTCGGAGAGACTTGCAAGTAGGCTCTACCCCCACTAAATGGGGTAGCGCGCATCGATCGGTACCATCCTTGAGCTTCTCCGACTTTCGGAAGGGTTAGGGTTAGGGTTAGGGATGAAAGCACATAGGAGAAAGAGATATTCTTGAATAACTTTTTTTGTGAAGGTCGGAGAGACTTGCAAGTAGGCTCTACCCCCACTAAATGGGGTAGCGCGCATCGATCGGTACCATCCTTGAGCTTCTCCGACTTTCGGAAGGGTTAGGGTTAGGGTTAGGGATGAAAGCACATAGGAGAAAGAGATATTCTTGAATAACTTTTTTTGTGAAGGTCGGAGAGACTTGCAAGTAGGCTCTACCCCCACTAAATGGGGTAGCGCGCATCGATCGGTACCATCCTTGAGCTTCTCCGACTTTCGGAAGGGTTAGGGTTAGGGTTAGGGATGAAAGCACATAGGAGAAAGAGATATTCTTGAATAACTTTTTTTGTGAAGGTCGGAGAGACTTGGAAAGTGGTTGCATCTGGACTAATTTGGGTCCTGCTGATCGATTGGTACCATCCCCGAGCTTGTACGACCTTCGGAAGAGGTCGACCGACGAAATTCCCCCAAATCTGAGGAGATATTCTTGAATAACTTTTTTTGTGAAGGTCGGAGAGACTTGCAAGTAGGCTCTACCCCCACTAAATGGGGTAGCGCGCATCGATCGGTACCATCATTGAGCTTCTCCGACTTTCGGAAGGGTTAGGGTTAGGGTTAGGGATGAAAGCACATAGGAGAAAGAGATATTCTTG
Organism: Limanda limanda; assembly: GCF_963576545.1. NCBI lineage: Eukaryota > Metazoa > Chordata > Actinopteri > Pleuronectiformes > Pleuronectidae > Limanda > Limanda limanda. The sequence continues at coordinate 23,048 of NW_026870443.1, forward strand.
AATAACGTTTTTTGTGAAGGTCGGAGAGACTTGCAAGTAGGCTCTACCCCCACTAAATGGGGTAGCGCGCATCGATCGGTACCATCCTTGAGCTTCTCCGACTTTCGGAAGGGTTAGGGTTAGGGTTAGGGATGAAAGCACATAGGAGAAAGAGATATTCTTGAATAACTTTTTTTGTGAAGGTCGGAGAGACTTGGAAAGTGGTTGCATCTGGACTAATTTGGGTCCTGCGGATCGATTGGTACCATCCCCGAGCTTGTACGACCTTCGGAAGAGGTCGACCGACGAAATTCCCCCAAATCTGAGGAGATATTCTTGAATAACTTTTTTTGTGAAGGTCGGAGAGACTTGCAAGTAGGCTCTACCCCCACTAAATGGGGTAGCGCGCATCTATCGGTACCATCCTTGAGCTTCTCCGACTTTCGGAAGGGTTAGGGTTAGGGATGAAAGCACATAGGAGAAAGAGATATTCTTGAATAACTTTTTTTGTGAAGGTCGGAGAGACTTGCAAGTAGGCTCTACCCCCACTAAATGGGGTAGCGCGCATCGATCGTTACCATCCTTGAGCTTCTCCGACTTTCGGAAGGGTTAGGGTTAGGGTTAGGGATGAAAGCACATAGGAGAAAGAGATATTCTTGAATAACTTTTTTTGTGAAGGTCGGAGAGACTTGCAAGTAGGCTCTACCCCCACTAAATGGGGTAGCGCGCATCGATCGGTACCATCCTTGAGCTTCTCCGACTTTCGGAAGGGTTAGGGTTAGGGTTAGGGATGAAAGCACATAGGAGAAAGAGATATTCTTGAATAACTTTTTTTGTGAAGGTCGGAGAGACTTGGAAAGTGGTTGCATCTGGACTAATTTGGGTCCTGCGGATCGATTGGTACCATCCCCGAGCTTGTACGACCTTCGGAAGAGGTCGACCGACGAAATTCCCCCAAATCTGAGGAGATATTCTTGAATAACTTTTTTTGTGAAGGTCGGAGAGACTTGCAAGTAGGCTCTACCCCCACTAAATGGGGTAGCGCGCATCGATCGGTACCATCCTTGAGCTTCTCCGACTTTCGGAAGGGTTAGGGTTAGGGATGAAAGCACATAGGAGAAAGAGATATTCTTGAATAACTTTTTTTGTGAAGGTCGGAGAGACTTGCAAGTAGGCTTTACCCCCACTAAATGGGGTAGCGCGCATCGATCGGTACCATCCTTGAGCTTCTCCGACTTTCGGAAGGGTTAGGGTTAGGGTTAGGGATGAAAGCACATAGGAGAAAGAGATATTCTTGAATAACCTTTTTTGTGAAGGTCGGAGAGACTTGGAAAGTGGTTGCATCTGGACTAATTTGGGTCCTGCGGATCGATTGGTACCATCCCCGAGCTTGTACGACCTTCGGAAGAGGTCGACCGACGAAATTCCCCCAAATCTGAGGAGATATTCTTGAATAACTTTTTTTGTGAAGGTCGGAGAGACTTGCAAGTAGGCTCTACCCCCACTAAATGGGGTAGCGCGCATCGATCGGTACCATCCTTGAGCTTCTCCGACTTTCGGAAGGGTTAGGGTTAGGGTTAGGGATGAAAGCACATAGGAGAAAGAGATATTCTTGAATAACTTTTTTTGTGAAGGTCGGAGAGACTTGCAAGTAGGCTCTACCCCCACTAAATGGGGTAGCGCGCATCGATCGGTACCATCCTTGAGCTTCTCCGACTTTCGGAAGGGTTAGGGTTAGGGTTAGGGATGAAAGCACATAGGAGAAAGAGATATTCTTGAATAACTTTTTTTGTGAAGGTCGGAGAGACTTGCAAGTAGGCTCTACCCCCACTAAATGGGGTAGCGCGCATCGATCGGTACCATCCTTGAGCTTCTCCGACTTTCGGAAGGGTTAGGGTTAGGGTTAGGGATGAAAGCACATAGGAGAAAGAGATATTCTTGAATAACGTTTTTTGTGAAGGTCGGAGAGACTTGGAAAGTGGTTGCATCTGGACTAATTTGGGTCCTGCGGATCGATTGGTACCATCCCCGAGCTTGTACGACCTTCGGAAGAGGTCGACCGACGAAATTCCCCCAAATCTGAGGAGATATTCTTGAATAACTTTTTTTGTGAAGGTCGGAGAGACTTGCAAGTAGGCTCTACCCCCACTAAATGGGGTAGCGCGCATCTATCGGTACCATCCTTGAGCTTCTCCGACTTTCGGAAGGGTTAGGGTTAGGGATGAAAGCACATAGGAGAAAGAGATATTCTTGAATAACTTTTTTTGTGAAGGTCGGAGAGACTTGCAAGTAGGCTCTACCCCCACTAAATGGGGTAGCGCGCATCGATCGTTACCATCCTTGAGCTTCTCCGACTTTCGGAAGGGTTAGGGTTAGGGTTAGGGATGAAAGCACATAGGAGAAAGAGATATTCTTGAATAACTTTTTTTGTGAAGGTCGGAGAGACTTGCAAGTAGGCTCTACCCCCACTAAATGGGGTAGCGCGCATCGATCGTTACCATCCTTGAGCTTCTCCGACTTTCGGAAGGGTTAGGGTTAGGGATGAAAGCACATAGGAGAAAGAGATATTCTTGAATAACTTTTTTTGTGAAGGTCGGAGAGACTTGCAAGTAGGCTCTACCCCCACTAAATGGGGTAGCGCGCATCGATCGGTACCATCCTTGAGCTTCTCCGACTTTCGGAAGGGTTAGGGTTAGGGTTAGGGATGAAAGCACATAGGAGAAAGAGATATTCTTGAATAACTTTTTTTGTGAAGGTCGGAGAGACTTGCAAGTAGGCTCTACCCCCACTAAATGGGGTAGCGCGCATCGATCGGTACCATCCTTGAGCTTCTCCGACTTTCGGAAGGGTTAGGGTTAGGGTTAGGGATGAAAGCACATAGGAGAAAGAGATATTCTTGAATAACTTTTTTTGTGAAGGTCGGAGAGACTTGCAAGTAGGCTCTACCCCCACTAAATGGGGTTGCGCGCATCGATCGGTACCATCCTTGAGCTTCTCCGACTTTCGGAAGGGTTAGGGTTAGGGTTAGGGATGAAAGCACATAGGAGAAAGAGATATTCTTGAATAACTTTTTTCGTGAAGGTCGGAGAGACTTGGAAAGTGGTTGCATCTGGACTAATTTGGGTCCTGCGGATCGATTGGTACCATCCCCGAGCTTGTACGACCTTCGGAAGAGGTCGACCGACGAAATTCCCCCAAATCTGAGGAGATATTCTTGAATAACTTTTTTTGTGAAGGTCGGAGAGACTTGCAAGTAGGCTCTACCCCCACTAAATGGGGTAGCGCGCATCGATCGGTACCATCCTTGAGCTTCTCCGACTTTCGGAAGGGTTAGGGTTAGGGTTAGGGATGAAAGCACATAGGAGAAAGAGATATTCTTGAATAACTTTTTTTGTGAAGGTCGGAGAGACTTGCAAGTAGGCTCTACCCCCACTAAATGGCGTAGCGCGCATCGATCGGTACCATTCTTGAGCTTCTCCGACTTTCGGAAGGGTTAGGGTTAGGGTTAGGGATGAAAGCACATAGGAGAAAGAGATATTCTTGAATAACTTTTTTTGTGAAGGTCGGAGAGACTTGCAAGTAGGCTCTACCCCCACTAAATGGGGTAGCGCGCATCGATCGGTACCATCCTTGAGCTTCTCCGACTTTCGGAAGGGTTAGGGTTAGGGTTAGGGATGAAAGCACATAGGAGAAAGAGATATTCTTGAATAACTTTTTTTGTGAAGGTCGGAGAGACTTGGAAAGTGGTTGCATCTGGACTAATTTGGGTCCTGCGGATCGATTGGTACCATCCCCGAGCTTGTACGACCTTCGGAAGAGGTCGACCGACGAAATTCCCCCAAATCTGAGGAGATATTCTTGAATAACTTTTTTTGTGAAGGTCGGAGAGACTTGCAAGTAGGCTCTACCCCCACTAAATGGGGTAGCGCGCATCGATCGGTACCATCCTTGAGCTTCTCCGACTTTCGGAAGGGTTAGGGTTAGGGTTAGGGATGAAAGCACATAGGAGAAAGAGATATTCTTGAATAACGTTTTTTGTGAAGGTCGGAGAGACTTGCAAGTAGGCTCTACCCCCACTAAATGGGGTAGCGCGCATCGATCGGTACCATCCTTGAGCTTCTCCGACTTTCGGAAGGGTTAGGGTTAGGGTTAGGGATGAAAGCACATAGGAGAAAGAGATATTCTTGAATAACTTTTTTTGTGAAGGTCGGAGAGACTTGGAAAGTGGTTGCAACTGGACTAATTTGGGTCCTGCGGATCGATTGGTACCATCCCCGAGCTTGTACGACCTTCGGAAGAGGTCGACCGACGAAATTCCCCCAAATCTGAGGAGATATTCTTGAATAACTTTTTTTGTGAAGGTCGGAGAGACTTGCAAGTAGGCTCTACCCCCACTAAATGGGGTAGCGCGCATCTATCGGTACCATCCTTGAGCTTCTCCGACTTTCGGAAGGGTTAGGGTTAGGGTTAGGGATGAAAGCACATAGGAGAAAGAGATATTCTTGAATAACTTTTTTTGTGAAGGTCGGAGAGACTTGCAAGTAGGCTCTACCCCCACTAAATGGGGTAGCGCGCATCGATCGTTACCATCCTTGAGCTTCTCCGACTTTCGGAAGGGTTAGGGTTAGGGTTAGGGATGAAAGCACATAGGAGAAAGAGATATTCTTGAATAACTTTTTTTGTGAAGGTCGGAGAGACTTGCAAGTAGGCTCTACCCCCACTAAATGGGGTAGCGCGCATCGATCGTTACCATCCTTGAGCTTCTCCGACTTTCGGAAGGGTTAGGGTTAGGGATGAAAGCACATAGGAGAAAGAGATATTCTTGAATAACTTTTTTTGTGAAGGTCGGAGAGACTTGCAAGTAGGCTCTACCCCCACTAAATGGGGTAGCGCGCATCGATCGGTACCATCCTTGAGCTTCTCCGACTTTCGGAAGGGTTAGGGTTAGGGTTAGGGATGAAAGCACATAGGAGAAAGAGATATTCTTGAATAACTTTTTTTGTGAAGGTCGGAGAGACTTGCAAGTAGGCTCTACCCCCACTAAATGGGGTAGCGCGCATCGATCGGTACCATCCTTGAGCTTCTCCGACTTTCGGAAGGGTTAGGGTTAGGGTTAGGGATGAAAGCACATAGGAGAAAGAGAGTTAGGGTTAGGGTTAGGGTTAGGGTTAGGGTTAGGGTTAGGGTTAGGGTTAGGGTTAGGGTTAGGGTTAGGGTTAGGGTTAGGGTTAGGGTTAGGGTTAGGGTTAGGGTTAGGGTTAGGGTTAGGGTTAGGGTTAGGGTTAGGGTTAGGGTTAGGGTTAGGGTTAGGGTTAGGGTTAGGGTTAGGGTTAGGGTTAGGGTTAGGGTTAGGGTTAGGGTTAGGGTTAGGGTTAGGGTTAGGGTTAGGGTTAGGGTTAGGGTTAGGGTTAGGGTTAGGGTTAGGGTTAGGGTTAGGGTTAGGGTTAGGGTTAGGGTTAGGGTTAGGGTTAGGGTTAGGGTTAGGGTTAGGGTTAGGGTTAGGGTTAGGGTTAGGGTTAGGGTTAGGGTTAGGGTTAGGGTTAGGGTTAGGGTTAGGGTTAGGGTTAGGGTTAGGGTTAGGGTTAGGGTTAGGGTTAGGGTTAGGGTTAGGGTTAGGGTTAGGGTTAGGGTTAGGGTTAGGGTTAGGGTTAGGGTTAGGGTTAGGGTTAGGGTTAGGGTTAGGGTTAGGGTTAGGGTTAGGGTTAGGGTTAGGGTTAGGGTTAGGGTTAGGGTTAGGGTTAGGGTTAGGGTTAGGGTTAGGGTTAGGGTTAGGGTTAGGGTTAGGGTTAGGGTTAGGGTTAGGGTTAGGGTTAGGGTTAGGGTTAGGGTTAGGGTTAGGGTTAGGGTTAGGGTTAGGGTTAGGGTTAGGGTTAGGGTTAGGGTTAGGGTTAGGGTTAGGGTTAGGGTTAGGGTTAGGGTTAGGGTTAGGGTTAGGGTTAGGGTTAGGGTTAGGGTTAGGGTTAGGGTTAGGGTTAGGGTTAGGGTTAGGGTTAGGGTTAGGGTTAGGGTTAGGGTTAGGGTTAGGGTTAGGGTTAGGGTTAGGGTTAGGGTTAGGGTTAGGGTTAGGGTTAGGGTTAGGGTTAGGGTTAGGGTTAGGGTTAGGGTTAGGGTTAGGGTTAGGGTTAGGGTTAGGGTTAGGGTTAGGGTTAGGGTTAGGGTTAGGGTTAGGGTTAGGGTTAGGGTTAGGGTTAGGGTTAGGGTTAGGGTTAGGGTTAGGGTTAGGGTTAGGGTTAGGGTTAGGGTTAGGGTTAGGGTTAGGGTTAGGGTTAGGGTTAGGGTTAGGGTTAGGGTTAGGGTTAGGGTTAGGGTTAGGGTTAGGGTTAGGGTTAGGGTTAGGGTTAGGGTTAGGGTTAGGGTTAGGGTTAGGGTTAGGGTTAGGGTTAGGGTTAGGGTTAGGGTTAGGGTTAGGGTTAGGGTTAGGGTTAGGGTTAGGGTTAGGGTTAGGGTTAGGGTTAGGGTTAGGGTTAGGGTTAGGGTTAGGGTTAGGGTTAGGGTTAGGGTTAGGGTTAGGGTTAGGGTTAGGGTTAGGGTTAGGGTTAGGGTTAGGGTTAGGGTTAGGGTTAGGGTTAGGGTTAGGGTTAGGGTTAGGGTTAGGGTTAGGGTTAGGGTTAGGGTTAGGGTTAGGGTTAGGGTTAGGGTTAGGGTTAGGGTTAGGGTTAGGGTTAGGGTTAGGGTTAGGGTTAGGGTTAGGGTTAGGGTTAGGGTTAGGGTTAGGGTTAGGGTTAGGGTTAGGGTTAGGGTTAGGGTTAGGGTTAGGGTTAGGGTTAGGGTTAGGGTTAGGGTTAGGGTTAGGGTTAGGGTTAGGGTTAGGGTTAGGGTTAGGGTTAGGGTTAGGGTTAGGGTTAGGGTTAGGGTTAGGGTTAGGGTTAGGGTTAGGGTTAGGGTTAGGGTTAGGGTTAGGGTTAGGGTTAGGGTTAGGGTTAGGGTTAGGGTTAGGGTTAGGGTTAGGGTTAGGGTTAGGGTTAGGGTTAGGG